>NC_064892.1:11726833-12029733 GCF_929443795.1 Astur gentilis
GGTCCTCTGCCACAGAAGGCAGAGTTTTGGTACTAGGCAGACAGAGGAATTGTACTTACACAATAATGTGGAGAAGTCTACCTTTGCTTTGTAGAAAGGGAGTAATACAGTTGTCACATTGTAAAAGAAGGTAAAATCAGTCTCCATGTTCTTCAGAGCCTGGTTCTGTATCTATGTCTGCAAAAATATGTATGAGATTTTGTGGTGAATAAACTAATGACAGAGTTCTTTTTATTATGGAAATGCTTCCTATTACAATTTTTTTCCTTAAAATAGATATTCAGCTTGCATTAAAGTGTTCGAGTGCCTGATCAATATCCAAAGAAATAAATTTTCTGCAGTTGAAACAGACTCCAGAGGCAAATATTGTCCATTTTGGGCCATTATGACTGTATGAGACATACAGGAACATTCTTTCAGAAACTGTTTAACCCATCATCAGTAGTGCATGGAAGACTAGAGCCTATCCCTCTACCTTGGATTTAAATTCTACTGAGTAGTCTTCCTGATTTACTTGTTCTGATGTTGCTCTTTTAGATGTCTAATAGGGAAGAAAGGTCCTCATGTCCTGTTCCATCTTCTTCTCCAGTTCTTATTGTACTGGTTTTGTCTGGGATAGAGTTAATTTTCTTCATAGTATCTAGTAAGGGGGCTATGTTTTGGATTCATGCTGAAAAGTGTTGATAATACAGGGCTGTTTTCAATATTGCTGAGCAGTGCTTACACGGTGTCAATGCCTTTCCTGCTCCTCATACTGCCCCAGCCAGCAAGTAGGCTGGGGGTGGGCAAAAGGTTGGGAGGGGACACAGCTGGGACAACTGACCCCAACTGACCTAAGGGTTATTCCATACCTTACGACATGCTCAGCAATAAAAAGTGGGGGCTTGGAGATTGACAGGGCTGCAATTGCTCAGGGACTGGCTGGTCATTGGTTGGTTCGTGGTGAGCACTTGTTTTCGTTTGCATAATTTGTTTTTCTTGGGGTTTATTTTCCTCTCTCTGTTATTTCGGTTTGGTTTTTCCCTTACAATTTTTTATTTTTCTTCTTTTAGTTATTAAACTGTCTATCTTAATCCATGAGTTTTCTCAGTTTTACTCTTCCAATTCTCCCCCATACTGCTGTAGGGGAGTGACTAAGAAGCTGTGTAGGGCTTAGTTGCCAGCTGGGTTAAACTCCAACACTTATAATAATGTTCACAGATAATCATTTTTTTTATCTGAACTTCTCATTATATTTTTAGGCATACTTTGTTTTCTGTAATAGTTACAGATTCTTTTTCTCTCTGTCAAATGAAAATAGATCAATTTCCCCATTTATTTATACAATTTAATTTTTTACCCTTTATCCTGTGGCTTTCCCAGAAGGAATAGTAGTGACATTGTTCCCAGTATTCCTGAAGTATGACTGATCTTTCAGGTTGGTACAATTTTGTAATACAATCCATAAGTCTACCTTATGCTCTCCGGAAACAATGAGAGAACATTTCTGACATAACATCCCTCAAATGGCAAAGAAAAGCTGTAGGTTGCCTGAAGGTCACTGAAGAGATGTTTCTGGAGCTCTAACCTCTTTCTGTGCATATTAGGGTCACCTATGAAATAGAAAATTAACCATTTAGCAACATACATAGTTTGAATTGCACTAGGCAAAGCATTCCACGTATAAGACTTTAATAAGAATATTAGCATTAGCATTGTAGGGGAGCAAAACAAGAAAGCAGGTGCACATAAGAAAAACATTTACGGTCTTGAAATACATAGGGAAAAATAATTTTTTGGATGGAGTTTTCCAAGCCTTCATCATTCAGTAAAGACCTACATGGCAGTCACAAAATCCAATTTGAAAGAGAAAATTTCTCATTTTGTTTGAGACTGTAATAAAAAGACAATTTATTGGTTGGTGTAAAATGTCATTCACTTTAACTGAGACATGAGGATTTATATAAAGCTGAGTAGGAGACCCTGAAACAGAGCAACATTCCTTGAGATAGTTTGTTCCCCCTTTAATAGTGTTTATGTATTCCGTTCCACAAACTGCTGAATAGTGGCCTTGCATGTTGATAAGGTTTTGATTAATACACCTGAAATACATACATGAGGATAAAAAAAAAAGATGACCCCTTTCTGGTACCTCCATATAGTTACTATTATGTGGAAGAACAGGAAACAATCTCCTAACACTTTTCAATTAAAAATGACTCTGTATTAAAACCTATTTGGGCCCTTGTGGATTACCACTATTTTAACATGAAAGGGTGACCAAAGTTGTTTGATGGAAATCTAGTCAATGCTGCTGCTCTACCAGAACAATGTGGAAGGATTACCTATACTGATGTTGTAACTTCTGTGTTTATTTCTGAAGGTGACAGACAGTCTTCTGCTGTGGTCGTGGCAAAAATGATTGAGACTTTCCACTCAGTCATGGATTTTAGGGAAAAAGGGCTCATCTACACAACTTCATTCATGCATACTTAAAATATCTGAGTGCTTCCAACAAGATGATGTTGTTCCTATGTAGCAAATAATCAGCCGCTTCTTCTTTGTGTAATGAAAGAATGGATGTAAAGTATTTCCTTCCAGTTTTCAAATTCTATCTGGTTATAATCACTGACTTTGAATGCATAGGTCATCTCTTCTCAAATTGTAGGCTGCAGATTGTTCCACATCTAGTCAATTTGGCGGATCATGGCATCACTTCATGAGCTGTGTTAATTAATGCCCGTTAAATTAATAACCAAGTTCAAATACTGGAGATGACAGCCTTCTGTTACCCTTTAATGAGTATTCCAAATATTAGGAATTTTATTATGTTTATTGGTCATGCTCCAATGAAATAATTTCCTCTTTATTTTGTTCAATCACTGTACGATTTAACAAAACCAAAACTTTTGATGAAGATGCATGCTGCTTTCACTTCTTTGAGCACATCATCAAACAAAAATGCAAACATATCCTATGTATAAGAATTCTAAAATATTTTTTGGTGGAACAGGAGCACAATTAACTTTAAAAGCATATTTAAATTTTATAACTTTTGCATATTACATGTGATATGAAATGGATATTTTTTTTAAGTTTTTCTATGTCAAGCTGTTTATCATCAAATTGGGATCAAAGCAAATAACATCTTTTTTACTACAAGCTTTCCCTCTATTCCTCATTTGTCGGTTCATAATCAGGAGGTTCAGAAACAGGAAGTTGTTGGTGGTTCTGCTGCCATTTGAATAATATCGTCTCCCACTGATCCTGTAAAGCATATTTATTACTTTTGATGTGCTACAAAACTGTTGAGAAAACTCCATCCAGAAATTTAAATTGTCTTCTTTAATCTTTTAGGAAGATAAACTGTTCCAAATACAGTCAAGTGTTCAGAACAGAGTGGCAGACCTAAAGGTCTTGCTTGCCAGTAAATTATGAGCATTAGAACTAATTAACCTTCTGCCTTATGTCCTGTAGAACCATTATCATAATTCTTTAGAAAGAGATTATTGTTTTGATATGGGGGATATCAAAATCAAATTTTAATGTGATACAGTTTTCCATTTCATTCTATCACGTTTAGCTAAGAAATTTCTGATGGCTGTTCTCAGCCTTCACATTTATAGAATAGATGGGTCTGGAAACTAATCACTTAGAAAGCCCTGAGATTTGTGTATTGCTGATGTAAGGCTCTAATATTTGTGATTATATGCAAACTTATTGATATGACAGGCAGAGAGACTGCAGACAAGGCTATTATTTTTTTACCCCTTTGCTTACTGTCTCAGTGGCACTCACTTGGACACAACTAAAGAAAAAGAACAGTAGTAAAAGACATGTGTCACAGGATACCTACATCTTACAGAGCTCTGAGTTGGATTTTACTGTCTTTTTTTAAAAAAATAAACAACCTAAAATATATGAAAAATGTTGGATATCCATAGCCTTTAATAATGAAATTAATGACACGAAGTACAAGAGAAAGACTTTTTTTTTTGGGAAAAAAACCAAACCCAAAACCAAACCAAAAAAAAACCCCAATGTTATAAATTTTTTAATGACAAACATTTTAAAAATGAGCTTTGAAAACAAATCTCCTGTTTCCTTTCCGGATGGTCTTCCTTCTTGTCATACTTGGTGTCTTCCTTAGTTAAATAAACTGTACACTAGTTGTGCTTATAACGCTTTCTAGCCGATATGCACATGATGTGCACATGTGCCCATATACACATGTAAGTGCATCATAACATGGCAGAGAATTAAGAGAACAAAACAAGAATAATATATGTTATTTATTATTAATATAAAACTGACAAGGCAAGAATATTTAGTTACATGTTGGAAAAGAGAGAAAGGAGAGAGAAAAATCTACTATCCTGTAAGGGGTGTTGTAACTTTCCCCTACTTACCACATTTCATTCTTAGACCTGGTTGGCATTGTCTGTCTGTCAGCTTGTGAATAGCCATCAGAATTCCCACTTTGGGGTTCTGTGCCCACACACAAATACACAATAAACTATTTAAAAATTTATTGTACCTATTTTTCAACACAAAGAATCTATTTCATTCAGCCTTTCAGTGAAAAGAAAGGTTGAAATACAGTTGTACAATGATTTTTCATCACTCACTTCACAACAAAATCAGAGTTTAGATGGGGTGCTGGGGACTTCTGAATTTCTCCTGAACATTGTCTTTCCCACTGAGTCAAAATTACCACATGCCCACCTCTGTAACTTTGGTGAGACACAAGGGCTATGGTACCAGCACTGTACACTCCCTATTCTGCTGCACACCTTCTGATCCTGTGCCTTGTGAGGCTGGCGTGGCTGCCCTCATTGCTTAGTGCCAGAGGAAAATAAGGCTTGGGAGAATTTCACTCAGGGTTGTACAGCTCTGGTGCAGATCAACCACAGTGCCACAGTAGGAGCCATTTCTGCTTCATATTTTCCTTGCTAGTCCTGCAAATACGGTAATACTGCTGCTGGTCACAGGTGACGAGCTTTGTGCTGAGTTTGCAGGGTGTCAGAACTAAGGCTTGCCAGGCTTTTTCTGAACTTGACCTGCTGGAGAGTTTGTTTTCACTTGGTTTATCTATAACAGAATTTTTTCTGATGACCAGGTGTCTATATCTGATTAATTTTGTTTATTTTTGCATAGTATCACCATAATTTTCACAGTAGAAAGGAGTAATTACTCTGTGTAGAATGAAATATTTGTAACTCTAACATACTGATGTAGTAATATACAGGCATATAGACCTGGTACAATAACAAAAGCCTTGAAAAGTGGGGATGCAAGATGCAGTGTGCATATGTAGAGCATGCATGGGATAACAAGAGATGAGACAGGAACTCTAACTGAAACTCCCAAAGCTGTAAGAACAACTCATTAATGGCCACTGAACTGCAGACCTGGGAACTGAACTAAATTAGGTTTTGGGTTAACAGAGAAAACAAAGTGTGATTATCTAATATGTGTAAGCCAGCCAAATATGAGTTCAGACATAATGTGAAATGTCACACCAATGACGAAAAAGCTAAATTTAAAACAGTTAGCAAACACGTAAAAATGCCAAGAGCATCTTAGAGTGAGGAGGAGGAAATCATCACCATCAACCTGATATTCTGCCGTGACAAAGTACTCAGGATGCTGATGACTCACCATCCCAATATTGAATACATATTAGGATTCCAAGGTGCAATGGAAGCATGGACATAGCAGCAGAAATTCAGTAGATACTAGGAAGTATGTTTATAACAAGTTTAACTGTACTGTTACTGCTGAGACCTTTTTCTGTTTCAATATTCTTTGCTTTGCTTTATTTCTTTTTCTGTAATAATTAGATTTGGACTAATAATAAGTCTTTGAAAGCCTGTCAATGAGAGAAATGGATTTTTTTTCTTCTTCATCTTTCCTCTTCATGCCTGATGTTTTTTATGTGTCTCACTCACTATCAAAAGCAGGGAGGGGCTCATCTACTTCCAATACTGTTTGTTATTGATTTTGCCAGCTGCCAGCTCCAGCGTGTTCAGCAGGATACCCTGCCCATTTGGAGTCCCTTGTTCTTGTCTTGTCCTTTGCTCTCCATCTTGCAGATTCTGTTACTCCTCTCACACTTTTCCATGCTACTGAAGTACAGCTACGCAAGTCTTTGCTCTTTGGTGGTTACATTGTTCACATACATACTTACTTAAAATGCTTGTATGTTGTGTGTAGCTATGTCATCACAGTGTTACAAAATATTTATATAATGTTTTCAGTTACACTGTTTTAGTATATTTACTTATATTTAGGTTCAAGGCATGTCACATTAAGTGCACTTGTAAGTGTTATAGGCTTCTGCTTTGGCTACAGCTGAAAAATACTTTTTTTTTTTTTTTTTTTCCCCCCCCCCCAGAAAAATAAACCAATCAAACAATCAAACAGAAAATGCCTGTGTTTTTCATAATCTGTGTCTCAGCTTTCTAGGAGAGAGAGTGAGGGTTAGTTTGGTGTGTGTGTGTGTGGGGGGGGGTGTTCTTCATTTTCTTCCTGTTACAAAGTTCAGCTGATTAAACAACTTCCAGCTGGGCCATTTTACAAAAAAGGGATATCTCTGGGATTGTATATTTTGCCCTGTTGTGATATGTAGAATGCATATTGGTGGATTCGGAAATGTCTCAATTACCACAAGAAGTCTTCAATGACAAAGAAAAAGTTATTGAATTTTGAAGCACTACCTATGACAGTGATATGATTAATGAGAAGCAGATGTAAAGAGCTTAATATAAGTCTATTTGATAAATGGGATATCATTTCTTTCTCACCCACTAAAATGTACAGAATTCAGAATTTTTTTCCTCAGTTGTAAGATACCTGGGAGAAATACCACTCAATCCCTTCTTAAATAAGAGTATTTCACATGCTTATTTAGCAATGATCCACAATGTTAACATTCCTGGTTAATTTTGAACTTGCTTACAGAGAAACTTACTTTATATATATACTGATATTCTGAAGGGAATTAAATTCAAATTTTCTTCTTAATGCATTTGTGTAAGTTTTCTATCTAGAATCATAAATCTGCAAATTGCTGAAGACAGATAAAAATGACTGGACTAAGCTTAGTTGTACAAAGAACAGCATATTTGCACAAGACCCTGTAGCCAATCATGGAAAATTTTTATGACTCGGATCCCAGTTCCTACCCTTTACATCCATACTCTCTCGCTTTGGTGAGGAAAGTAGTCTGAAACAAATCTATACCTGCTATATTTCTATAAGGAAAATTGTGCTTACTGATCCATGTGGATGGAAAATCCAGATGAACAAATGACTTGAGACACATCATAGTCTGATTGTTTATTAACAGAAATGTTCATTAACGTTCATTAATTCATTAATGTTGTAATAAGAATTTATCCAAGAGAAGAGTCATTCTGTATATGACTAAAGACAAAGTACTAAAGAGAAGAAAAATCCCTCCCCCCCCCCCAAATTCCAAACAATCTCAAACTCTGCTTCTTGGTAAATTCTGTGGTTGAGGAGGGAGAGAGTTGATTGTCTGCTTGCTTACTTTCTTATTTATTTTCTTCTACTGACACCTGCTAGTTATTTCATACAAGAGTTTTTTGTGTGTGGTTTTGTTGTTGTTGTTTTCCTGTAATATGGCAGAGCATATATGCCCCTTATTTTGTACTTGCATACTGGTAAATTATTTGAAACATGACTGAAAGCAGAAAAAATAAAAACAATAATAATCTTGCAAGATCTGTGTCATAGCATTATTCTCAAGGGACTGGCAGAGGAGCTGTAAAGGAGAAAGAAAATATAGAAACCCAGGGGTGGAAGAGGAAAAAACTGCTGTCAGTGGAATGAGAGGACAAAGAGGAAATAGAAGAAACCTTGGAGAGTAGAGAAGGGTGAAAAGTATACAATGTCCCCAGATAGAATACCGGGCTGCAGTTCTTCTGGGCCCTTCTCGAGAAAGATAGAAATGAGAATAGCAGAATCTGCTGGTAGTTTAATTTAATTTCTGATCATCCTAGAATCCTTTCTGGTCTTTTCTTACATCCTTTGAAAATGAAGTATTGAACTTCATACTTTCAGATGTGGTGCATCTTACAACATACTCTTCACACATTGACTGTAACAGAGTGCTGAGCTACTGTTTTCCAAGCACTGTCTACAATTACAATGATTTATGGATGTTTCCATTAAAGGCTATAATTACATATATAGTTAGTTATTTTTTAGATTTTAATTGTTTTGGACTTACCAACAATAAATTTTGTTTTAATTTCATCATCTGTTCACACAGAATGTTTGATTTTTCTGCCTCCTTGCCACAGCTTTCATTTTTACTTTGAATTAATTAATAATTAATCCTTTGAACAATGAAGGGATGCTATCCACAGGAACCTTGACAGCCTTGAGAGGTGGGCCTGTATGAACTTCATGAAGTTCAACCAGGCCAAGTGCAAGGTCCTGCACTAGGGTCACAGCAATCCCCATTATCAGCACAGAGTGGGGGATGAATGGATTGGGAGCAGCCCTGCAGAGAAGAACCTGGGAATACTGACGGACAAAAAATTTGACATGAGCCAACAAAGTGTTCTTGCAGCCCAGAAAGCCAATCATACCCTGAGCAGCATAAAAAGAAGTATGGGCAACAGGTCAAGGGAGGTGATTTTCCCCACTTACTCCACACTTGTGAGACCCCACCTGGAGTGCTGCATCCAGCTCTGGGGTCCTAAGTACAAGAAAAACATGGACCTGTTACAGCAGGTCCAGAGGAGGGCCGTGGAAATGGTCAGAGGGCTGGAACACCTCTCTTCTGAAGAAAGGCTGAGAGGGTTGGGGTTGTTCAGCCTGGAGAAGACTCTGGGGAAATTTCTTATAGCCTTCCAATGCTTTAAAGGAGTCTTATAAGAAAGATGGGAAATAAATTTTTACCAGGGCCTGTAATAACAGGACAAGGGGCAATGGCTTTAAACTGAAAGAAGGTGGATTTATCTAGGATACAAGGAAGGTATTTTTTATGATGAGGGTGGTGAGGCACTGGAACAGGTTGCCATGAGAAGTTGTGGGTGCCCTATCCCTTGGAAGTGTTCAAAGTCAGGTAGGATGGGACTTTGAGCAACCTGATCTAGAGAAGGTTGTCCCTGTGCATGGCAAGGGGATTGGAACTGGATGATCTTTAAAGGTCCCTTCCAACCCAAACCATTCCATGATTCTTTGATTCTATTACTATATTGATGCTGTTGGAAAATTTACTCAGACCTTCCCTCTTATTAAATAATGGCTTTGTTTTTTTAAGCACTTCTGGAAAGAAACTTACTCATAAGATGCATAAAATTTAGTTTAGCATTTCTGTTTTTTAAAACAACTGTAACTTATGTAGTTTTGAAAAAAGTTTCAGAAGTTTTGGGGGCTTGGTTTTTGTTGTTGTTGGGGTTTTTCTTTGTTTTTTTTTTTTTGTTTTTTTTTTTGTTTTTTTTTTTTTTTTTTTAAGCAGTTTTACCATGCTGTATTTAGCTATAGTCGTTGAATAATGGTATTCTTTATTATAATTTTTAACAATTTTCTTGATATGGTGTTAGGCTTTCTAGTTTGCTTCTGCTGAGATATTCATTACAGCCTTGTTTGAAGTTTGATATTTACTGTATTTTCCTGCAGTAAAGGGACTGATCTAACCAGCATATTACACAAAAAAAAAATCAGTAGTTAAGTAGTTTTGTATTTGTCGTGGTTTAACCCCAGCCAGCAACTAAGCACCACGCAGCCACTAACTCACTCCCCCTCCATCCAGTGGGAGGGGGGAGAAAATCGGGAAAAAAGAAGTAAAACTCCTGGGTTGAGACAAGAACGGTTTAATAGAACAGAAAAGAAGAAACTAATAATGACAATGATAACACTAATAAAATTACAACAGTAGTAATAAAAGGATTGGAATGTACAAATGATGCGCAGGGCAATTGCTCACCACCCGCCGACCGACACCCCGCCAGTCCCCGAGTGGCGATTCCCCACCCCCTCTCCCAGTTCCTATACTGGATGGGACGTCCCATGGTATGGAATACACCGTTGGCCAGTTTGGGTCAGGTGCCCTGGCTGTGTCCTGTGCCAACTTCTTGTGCCCTGGCTGGGCATGAGAAGCTGGAAAATCCTTGACTATCATCTAAACACTACTGAGCAACAACTGAAAACATCAGTGTTATCAACATTCTTCGCATACTGAACTCAAAACATAGCACTGTACCAGCTACTAGTAACACAATTAACTCTATCCCAGCTGAAACCAGGACAGTATTTCACAAGTCAATGCCTCCTTTTGTTTTGTTGCTATTAAATTTATGTGAAGCCTCTGATTTAGGAAAATGTCTCAAACTAGTAATAATGGGGAAATCTGTAGTCAACCTCAATGAAAATTCTCAGTGGGACTTCCTTGCCTGATCAGCGTCTCACCAGTGACTACATTTATGCTCCGGAGAGTGATCTGTAGCCCCCAGGCCAACTAATGCAAAGTGTTTTATGTCCACAGTGCTCAGTCCTACTATTTCTGGAAGAGCAGACTACTCATATTACATGGCACATAGCACTTACTCACTTCTGGATCTCATCTAGTGCCCCTGTAGCACTAAGAAATTCTTATTTCATGTTTGTTTTTTCTTCAGTTCAAATTGTCTAAAATGATATGAGGCCAATTTTGAAGACCACAAATGATGCTTTTATAGCATGAAATGGAGAGTATGTAGTTCACACTGTGGGTTGTAGTATCAGAACACCTAGAAATACTTTAATATGCAAAGCCTAATAAAATAGCATTGAAGAACTATAAAGGACAGAAGAAAACTTGCTAGTCTTGTTTATACTACATATTGGAGGGGTCCAGGAGCAAGCAGTCTCAGCACAACATCTGGAAATTTTTTTTTGAGAAAGAAATTGGTTCATTTCAAAAGAGAGCTACCAAGTGAACACAGATTTTGCTAGGTTATGCAGACAGATGCTGAGGCACTGGCCTGAGGTTTAGCTAACAGAAGAGACCATGAGTAATTGTTGGACATGACATGAGAAATGGAATGGGACAAAACAGGGAGGAGGAAAAGCCAGTGTAGGTAGGGGAAGAACAAGCATAAGAAAATGGAGAGAAGGAAGTAATAAAAGGAGATGGTCACCTGTAAAAAACCTGCTTTTCAGTATGCTTGTCTGACTGAGCCTTGGGCCTGGTCACCGCAGTCTGTCCTCTCTTCTTATGAAACTGTATTGCTAAATATTTTCTGCGTGAGCTTACTCTCTATTTTCTCTCTGTGTGTAATTTGCTGGTAATTTGAAGGAGACCTGCATCTCCAAATACCCAAGATGTGAGACACTGACCAAGGAAAGGGCCCAGGGTCTGGCCTTGGTTATTAGATGAGCTTAGAGTCCCTGCTAATACTCAAGCAGGGTAGAAAGGAGAAACCTCTGGGCCCCAGAAGTCTGGGGATTCAGCTTATACTTTACATATTTATGCAGTGACGATGCTTAGAAATCAAGACCTAGAACTGAACAGGAGAACTGAATAATTTGGCAATGTAGGTATATCTGTTGTGGCAATAAAGCTACTAATCAAAACCTGACTCTCAGCTTGCCGTCTAGCAGCTCAGAAAGAGCATCTACACACCCTCTCCATTACAGCGCACATGTTCCAGAAAATAATGGCACAATATTTTACAGCAGTACATCCATGTGTTTCTCCAGAAAAGGAATTGTTGAAATGTGATATCAGTTTCCTAAGGAGAAACTATACAGATGAAGAAAGCCGGTCATTCTCTTTGAAATAAAAATATGCCAGATCTTGTAGCAATCCTTCTCAGTAACTTACAGTAGTCCTACCCAATTTGAAAACCCTAAAAATAAATTAATCATCTTTAAGATGCAAATCAGTGATGCATTCAAGGACTGTTTTTGAGTGAAGCATGTCTTCTGTAGTCCACTGCTAGAATGCCCTGTGGGAAATGATCTCTGCAAGAGAGTTCCCAATCTACTTGTGTTGGTCTCATTTTTCTTCTTCAGGGCTATGGTTTTTTTGCTGGTATTTTCTGGTTTCAAGCCTGTAGCATAAATCCTACTGGGTTCAGCTCCGTAAGAAGCAGATTGCTTGCTCAGTAGACCACAACAACACTGGGTTCTTTTTATCTGTCCAGGGACAGAGTTTTATTTTGACAATTCTGTATTTTGAGGGAAGAATTATGGCATTGTTAATGTGAGAAAAAAAAAAAGCTTTAATGAAACTCTTATACATTAAGCTTTCACGCACACTACAAAATTGTATATCTGCTCTGTTCCATCTCCTCTGTTTTATATTGATGGGATCCAAGATCCACTGAATATTGCAAATAGAGTCTATTAACTTACATAAACTTTTGGTCTGGCTTTGTGAATCAGGAGATGCCTATAGTGAAATATGTATTTTTTTTTTTTTTCTTTTTTTTTGTTTTTTTTTTTTTTTTTAATAAAACAGCAAACATGGCCTTAAGCTCTATTATAATCTTCATCTCATGTATCATAAAGTTTTAATGCATTTCTTTATTCCAAATTGATAGAAAAACAAAAATAAGTTGTCTTTTAAAATTATAGTGCAAAGTTTCCTTCTACTCAGCTTGTTCAAAATATGTTTATAGTTAGTGAGTATAGCACCCTATATAACTAGTAAACCAAAACCAAATCAGCTTGAAGTTTCTGAAAGGAAAAAGTATAAACGTTTAATCATGTCAGAATTAATGAAAATCACACCTTTCTTTCTTCTATTTTAAATCAAATATTCTTATATGAGATGTATTGTAGTAACCTTTTCTGGATGTCAGAAGGGTGATCAGTGATATATTGTTAAAGATCTATGTTTGCTGACTTAACAGAAGATATTTTAAAATGTCTTTACTGTGATATTGAAAATAAAAATCTGTTTCTTCTTGCACTAGCTAGTAATTTACAGAGGATTAAACACTGTAAAATGTAAGCATAAAAAATCAGAACAGATATTCTAATACATACTTAATTTTAAAGAAACCTGATTCTTAAAAGTAACAACTTATTCTGTTTTTATAAAAGCATTTTGGTTTTAAGCAAAGAGAGGGCATTATATACTGTACAAGACTGGTTTGTTGCAGTTTTTGCCCTCTAGGTCTTCTCGTAAATTATATCTCCTGACAGCTTCTTCAGGCAAGCCAAATATGTAGCTTTGGTCTTGACAAAGATTAAATCAAAATGACTAACACATCCTTCTTCAACAAATCCCTAAACATAAAGTACAAACAAATCCTGACTACAGGACAGAAAACAAGAGGTTTACAATGGCAATTGACCTTGAATTTAATTTACTTTTGGGACTGATTACATGTTACATCTTGACTAAACACTATGGCATACCTTATTTCTCTGCTCTTCATTGCTCCATTAAAATAAAGTGCTACGAAGACTTCCACATCGAAAGGTTATTTACTATAACCCTTTGTCATGGTTTAACCCCAGCCAGCAACTAAGCACCACACAGCCACTTGCTCACTCCTCCCCCAGCAGGATGGGGGAAAGAATCGGAAGAGTAAAAGTGAGAAAACTCATGGGTGGAGATAAAGACAGTTTAATAGGGAAAGCAAAAGCCATGCACACAAGCAAAGCAAACCAAGGAATTCATTCACCACTTCCCATCGGCAGGCAGGTGTTCAGCCATCTCCAGGAAAGCAGGGCTCCATCAGACCTAACGCTTACTTGGGAAGACAAACAGTATCACTCCAAACGTCTCCCCTTTCCTTTTTCTTCCCACAGATTTATTTGCTGAGCATGACATCATATATGGTCTGGCATATCCCTTTGGTCAGTTGGGGTCAGCTGTGCCAGCTGTGTCCCCTCCCAGCTGCTTCTGCCCCCCCCCTCCCCCAGCCTACTTGCTGGTGGGGTGGGGGGAGAAGTAGAAAAGGACTTGGCTCTGTGTAAGCCCTGCTCAGCAGTAACAAAAACATCCCTGTGTTATCAACACTGTTTCCAGCACAAATCCAAAACATAGCCCCATACCAGCTACTGTGAAGAAAATTAACTCTATCCCAGCCAAAACCAGAACACCCTTTCATTTGTAGTCTTCTAGTTCTTATTAGCGCATTCCTACAAATTTTGTGTCTAGCTCATTTTAAATGACAAACCTGTTAACTCTTTGTATGAAAGTAAGGTAATCTCATGCTTACCTCTCCTGTATTCTCACAATGTTGAATATGACAGAAGTACAAATTTACCAAAATTATAGGCATGAGACTTCATAGTTTCACCAGTCCACACTCTGGCATCATTGTTCCTAAATTTGACCATGGGACTAGGATTTTGCCTCTACTAGTAAAAACCATCAGGCACTATATTGACTACATAGCACAGCGTCTCAGGCTTTTCAGGGCTTGTATCATTCTCAGATAGTTTTAGGCTGTGTTAACAACTGTAGAGGACAAGTGACTATTGCCTGACCTATTGTAGCTTCAGCTTTGTGAGTGACACACAAGGTAAGGGTCTGACAAAACTAGGTGGCCATTGTGTAAGAAACAATAGGCCTTTCTGTCAAATAAGGCTGGAGAAGGCTGTTGTGCAAATTCCAGACACCAGCTGGGAATCAAGAAGTCTGTGGCAATAGGGAAAATGCCCTGGTTTGAGCTAAGACTAAGGAGAAAGAAGCCACCACAGAAGATCCCTGCTTAACAGTTCTGTCTGTAATATTAATTGTGTTTGTCAGTATTAATTAGATTATTTGAAATATTACACTTTTAAAAGTGCAATTGGACTAAAAAGAAATTTTTGGCTCCATAAAAACGGTATGTTTCATTTTTCTCATAACAAAATTTTGAGTGTGACAGTACTTAAAGGTGAGATGATTAGGAACTTAATTCAGTTTCCCACCTTAACCATTAGTATCGTTTGAGATGCCTAAGGAGCTGAGGCATCCATATATGAGAGCTATGAGAGGAGAAGCAAGAGATCAGGTGGAATATCCTGCTATAGTCAAGAAGTCTAGATAACCACTTATAGGCAACTGAATAAAACCCTTTTGTGAAAGATGTGGGCCCACTTGAGTATTCCTGCAGTTGATTTGATACATAAAAAAAGACAGACTCCCACTGGTTCACTTCCCATCTCATTCAGGGTCTCTTGCTCTCTGTATCAGAAAGTTCTGTAAAATGGGGTCACCAGCAGTTTCTGGCATATTTTAGAAACAAAGAGTACATCACATATTGCTCTGAAGGAATCAAAGATATGCATCTTGAGTGAAATGAAAGGGACTTGAGTAAAACACTTAAAATTTACATAAAATTTACATTATTTTGCCTATCTCCAAGTAGTTGCACTCTCCGAGCAGTTGCGTTCTGTGTGTAGGTAGGTCCTCACCAAATGTCCTGACAGTTGCAGATTGCCTGCTGAATAGTCTAACTTGCTACATGTCAAGGGTGGGAAGGCTACATAGTAGCACCTACAAGCTAGGTGCTGCATTACCAAGTACTGAGTAGCCCAACTGCATTTATTGCAGTTAACCACTTATCTCAAACTGGTGATGCCAGTATTTCAGATAAACACCTGTAAATTTCCTTATTTAAAAACCAAAGAGGCAATGCTAACACTTTCTGAAAACTTAAAGTATAAGAATCCTGAAGTAATTCTCCATTGCCAAAGGAGTTAATTAAAGGAATATATGTTGTATAAAATTTTGTCTAAGAATACCAAAATATTACCAACCAGAGGGTGATAGCAAAACACACCCTATCTGCCATGACCTAAATACATTTTCTCTTGTTAAAATTAATAAATTATGTAACAAGTCTTAAACAAAATAAAATCATTTTTCCCAAGAAATAAAGAAAAGAAAAGCTATATTAGGGCAGTATCTGATTGCAATTTAAGATTTATTACTAGAAATAAGACTGTTACAGGCATTTAGAACATGTTTGTATTATTGTGAATATCAGATCTGTATACTGCAAGGCACTAATGGGATCCATATCAAATATTGACAACTTAGTGCATTTCTGTCAGCTTGGTCAGAGCACACTGTACAGAATTAATTCAAGGGACTTTTTGTTTGTGTGTTTAGTTTTAGTAATGCTTAAATTATCCCTAGTACATAAATACAGGATCTGGCATACAGTCTGAGGACAACAGACAGACAATGCCTGATCCAAAATAAAATCCACTCTTGCAAAGTTAACTTGTCAAAATTTGAGCAGACCTGAATCAGCAGAGTGAGTTTGTACTAAACCTGAGTGTTGCATTATGTGGCCTGGGCTTACATAGTCTCATGCCAGCAACGCTAAAGTTAGATTTGGTCTATTAGTGAACTATGAACATGGGATACTTTTGCATTGCTATTTGTCCATTGAAAATGAAGATAATATCCGAGTCTTTTTGATCAGCATGAGTAATTTAGCTTCAGAAGGAGTTATAGTTTACAGATACAGATTTGCTAAAGGTGTTCAGAGGATTGTATCTTTCCATCCCTTAACTCCCCACTACCTCCTTTACCCTTCCCATTGCTTCAGGACTTCCCATTTCATCCCACCCATCCCA
Organism: Astur gentilis; assembly: GCF_929443795.1. Classification (NCBI taxonomy): domain Eukaryota; kingdom Metazoa; phylum Chordata; class Aves; order Accipitriformes; family Accipitridae; genus Astur; species Astur gentilis. Next base: position 11,743,364 of record NC_064892.1, read on the forward strand.
TCCCATCCCATCCCATCCCGCCCCATCTTTATAATGATGCATCTGGCCTTGGTTTCCAGATTGATAGCAACAATGAACTGTGTATGAAAACACAATGACAGCTGACAACACAAATGAGTGTAAAGTGCAGTTTATAGGACATATTACCTACTGAGTATGTATTATAGGAACAAAAATTACGTGGGATAACTCTCTTCATTGTGAAAGACATGAGAGCCTTCCATTCAGTAGGGACCTAACAGTTTACCTCATATCAGAGCAAGTATTTCACCTTTAATCCATTGGCAAACCGGGAGCAAAATGGGGTAATGGCTTGGTGCTACACATAACTGACCTGTCAGGTCTACTGTACCTATCTAGATCTCTGCTATAATTCTATTGTAAACAAATACTGTGAAAAACACAAAGCTAGCTATCACTGACTCAGAAGGAGAAATACAGAACTTCATTGGGATAAGGTTTTTAAAAATTAGATCAATGCAATAAAGTATATGTATTTTAGTTAAATATTGCTGTGTGCCATTTGTTCAGTAAAAAAATACCTGATTTTTGAAACCCTTTATCATCATGCTTCTTGCAAGATGAAATGCTAAAATTTAATTGAAAAATGGGAGATATTGATTGGACAGAGTGATTAAATGAAAGTTGACAAGAGCATGTATCATGTTAACTGCTTCTCTGTAACTAAAGAGATGTTAGATAAATCATTACTTTGAAGCAATAAAGGTGATACATTATATTTGTCATTAATTAATTTTGTGAAGAATCTGCCCCTACTTCATACTGTAGTGTTTTGAGGTCATTTGCTACCATAAACCATGTTTCTTGCTACTCAAAATATTGTTTAAAATGCAATTGAGTTGATAATGCAAATGGAAGGTTTTTTAGATCAGTTATAGAATAACTGTTTATTCTATATTCTTGTATTCTACTCAATATTTCTTCTCTTTTCTCCTGCTTGAGTTTAGTTTTGAAGCTCAGCATTTATGAGAAGCCAAAATGTCTCTATTTAGAAGAATGAGCTGACTGCTGAGGTGAGCATCTCCGGTGCCATCAGGATCCACAGCAGAGCACTCCAGCATGGTACACAGGGGGTTTCCCAGAGAGAGCTCTGCTGGGAACACGCTTCCACCCCAGTGCCAGGCTGCAGGCTGTGCCCTGCTCTTACACCAGCACTGGACGGCAGCGGTGAGCACACCTGTGGGAGGTGCGCCCAGGTAGAGGAACTCCTCCGCTTAGTGACAGAGATCCAGGAGGAGCTGACTAGGGTGAGGAGTATCAGGGAGTCCAAGAGCTAGATTACTGAAACTGAACAGTACCAGGCCAAACAGGGACCCCTCAACCACTTGTTACTTGTTTCCACTTGGATATTGAACAATTGACTACTACTCTTTGGATGCGGCTATCTGTATTTTAAATCTATGTCTGGAATTTTACCACCTCTCTCATTAAAATTAATGAAAGACATGTGTTGTCCAGTGTGGCAGGTACACCTGCCCTGCTAGACAGTGAAACTTTTCTGCCATGGAAAAGAGAAAAAACCATAGAACCTGGGGTTTGGGGGTCGAGCTGCCCCACCCACACAGTGAAGTTGGGTTACAACCACCAGGTACACTCTTCCAGTCAGGAATAAGGAAGTGTTGGCCCTCAGCCAGTGAGGACTAACTTGATCTTATCTGATCACAGATCAGATTTGACAAGGGCAAATTGAGTCAGTCCTCCTTGGAGCAGTGGGTCTGCAGTCCGGGACTCTCCCCTTGCGTCAGGACAACGCCTAAGGTAACTCCTGCAGGTTGAGAACCCTCGTCTTTTAGGTGAGTGATATGTACATTTTGGGTTATCATTTCTGAAGCTTAAGAATTCTTAAGCTGGTCATGTAGTATTAATTTCCCATTACATCATTGAACCTGTGGTTTACTAATGTTATTGGAGTTCTAAATAATTTTGAATGAAGAATAAATTTCATTGACTTTAACACCTGTTTAATTTGATTATGTGAGCCTCTATGACATCCAGGCACTATTAAAATACTATTAATGACCAAAAATAGAATTTCAATTCTATGGAAAACTCTCTATAATAGATGTAACTACTAACCTGAAAATTCTAAATGTTTGTTTTCTTGCCACACTTATTTTCTTCATAATGTGTAAATTACACTCATTTCAAGCTGTCACTAAATGCCTGACACTACAAAACCACATTGTCTTTAGAAGTTGCTTCTTACACTTCTGATGAATTCACAACTTTAGTATATCTTACTCCTTCATTTCACTTATATTGGCCCTTATGGTTTTGCAATAGTTGCAGCTGCTTGTAAAAGCAAGGGGTTTTTATCTCATAAAGTGGGTAATGAAGCCTTTGGAAGTTACTATTTCAAAGTTTTTAATTACTGAAACTTCAGCACACAAGAACTCTAGCATATGACAAGCAGGTAAAACCCAAAGAGGATACTGAGAAACAGGTCAGGAGGATGACAGGGGACTCCAGGTGGATCCACTTTCTCCAAGATAATTCTTTTTAAAGTTCTTTTTCTAGTTTTAACAATTCATCTAATCATCCTTCATAGCCAAAGCGAAGGATAAGTATTTTGATGATATATCACACCCAAACCCATGTCTCCAAGACAAATGATCTGATCTAGGAGCTGCACAGGAGCTAAGGTTGTTTTACAAGGTCCTTTCTTTCCCCATGCCCCTAAACTTTCCCTTCTCTTATTCCTCCCTTCCCTATTATTTCCAGTGACACAGTCCTATTTGGTTTTTTTTATAGGGAAAGGGAGGTCTTATCAGACACTCCTAAGTTGATCCAAGTCATAATTATGAAAACCTATCCCTTTGTTTATATTTTGTTTGTTTGCTTGCTTTTGCCCTTTAGCTTGTGTTCTGCTGCATTAGTGATTTTTACAAGAAGGTCTGAAAAATACTAGAGCTAGCACAAGACAAATGGTGAAAATGCACAGTAGAAATTTGGGGAATGGAATGGAGATGAAGGGACTATCTCATTTCAGCTGAAGCTAGTTGACTCTAATTTTACTCTATCATTATGGTTGCTTTTATTCTGACAATTACAGAAGTATCATAATAAAAATGTTAGTGAGGAAAAAGAAAGTAAAAGTTATATATTTAACCTCACTAAAGTTTAAGTTAAACCTGTATTTCATTTCACTGTGTGTGTGTGTACAGAGCAAACTCACACCACTAAAGGTCCAGACCTCATGGTCTTGAGGTTATGGTGTGTATGTTGAATGCAATCCTGATATGAAACACCCATATCTGATAGACATTTGTGGCTTATGTGTAAAAACAGGAAACGACACTTGACACTTCTATGAAATAAGATGTAACCTGGTTTAAATGAGTACATGCAAAGTATTTTTAAAGTTAATCTTTAAAATCTCTTCACAAACCCTTACTACTATTTTACTTTTTGGTAATGCTCCCAAGGGGGGGGGGGGGGGGGGGGGGGGGAAGGTAACAAAAAAAAAAAGAAAGGAAAGAAAAAAAAAAAACAACACAAAACCAAAAGAACACCCATCCTAAGAAGATCATAAAGCACACTGGAAAGCTGAGTTACAACTTGTGCTTGCTATGACACCTATGACTTCCCTCATGAGGAGGGGAATTTTCATTTGCCATTAATATCAGTGATGACTGGACTAGACATTTAGATCCACACAGCCAGATCAGTACACAGAATTAAGCATTCCTACTTTGTTACTGCATTATAGTTACTGCTTAATAGCATTTTATGTGAAGCTAAACCTTTGTGTTTCTGAAATTAATGTACTTGTCAGAATGTTTTATGTTGGAAAGGTTTTAAATGCAGAATGCGATAGAGTTGACATACCTAATAAGAGCTGATAGTATAGTAAGGTTCAACTTATTCTTTTTCTTTCATTAATTTTGCCCATGTACAGTTCACTCTCATTTCATTAAGAATACAGCCATTCTTTGGTATAGGCAGAGCATTACAAATATATTAAGTACTGCCTGAACAGGTGCAGAAATGGAGGACGTAAAAGTTAAAACCAAGAAAGCGGTGAAGTAATGAAATTCTAGATAGCAGTTAACCAGGCACCGTGTGTCATGAAATGGCTTCCCCAAAACACACTTTTTCCCTTGGCAGCTAAATGTAAGTAAAAGCTTCTTAGGATGATAAATTGTTTAACAACTTTTGAAAGCAAGAGCTGTCTCCTCATACAGCACTATCATGATCTTTGTTTAGGACCTAACATTATTATAATATAAATTAAAGAAGAAAAAACAAATGAAAACAAACAAAAAAACCCCAAACAAGACCCTGAAACACCTTTCCTAAACTATGCAGAGCTGAATTACTTCCTGAGCAATACAGAGAATAACCACCTTATTCTAATGAATTCCCAGTGCATCAATTATAGATTTTATCTAAGAAAAGTCTGTCTTGATCTTAAAATTATCACACAATTTTCCAAAAGACAAAGATATTGAAGTTGGTAAGAGAGTGTTACAGATGCACGCATACTCAAATCCAACCGGTGTTAAAGCTCAGATTTATTCTTCAGTAGAAAAGTTGGAACTCCAGTAACAGTAGTGAACTACAGGCTCAGTGATATAAGGGGAATTAGTGCTACACAACCAACTTACTTAAGAATCCTTAAGATTCAAAAGTGATAACTCAAAACGTGCATATCACTCACCTAAAAGCTGAGGGCTCTCTCCCTTGAGGCGTTACCTCAGACCATGCCCTGACCCAAGGGGGAGTCCCCAACTGCAGCCCCACTGCTCCATGAAGGACTGATTCCCCACATGTCATCCAGCAGGGCCCCATTTATACCCTTGTCAAATCTGACCTGTGGTCATTTAATCCCTTATTGGCCAAGAAGGTCACCTCAGTGTACCTGGCACATCTTGATTGGCCAGTTTGAATTTCAACCTGTAGCCTCCAGGGTTTAGGGTTTTTTTTCCTTTTGTCCCTGCCTGGAGAAGTTTTATTTCCTGCTGGGGTTGGGGGGAGTGTACTGCCACAGAGAGCTCACAGGCAGTACAGCAGTAAACAATATTTATTTAAATATGTTTGCAGAAGGACTTCCAAATAATTTATTCTACTGTGGAAATAATATGAAAATGGGATTAAAATAAAGGTTTATTTCTCTATCCAAAGCTCAGAGCATTCTTTTTTTTCAAGTATACATGAAGCTTTCCGTGGAATTAGGCTTTTGACTACAGAGCTTACAAATCGTGGAATTCATTACTATGTAAGGAAATCAGTTTATAATGCTGGTAGAAGATACCAATAAACATGTGTATTTGGAAACATTACTTGAATTAGACCAGCTTTAATCTAATTTAATCTGAAAAAAAATAATTCTGTACTTGGTAGCATGTACAGATCAGTCAGTTTAGCAAAATATAGTGGAGAAATTGTTTATGCCTAAATCATATATAGTCATATACTTTTGCTCTTTTTATTAATGCCCTGACATTATGTTTACAGACTTATGAGACTTGAGTTCAAATGGCTAATGAAAGAATATAAATACCATCATGAAAATGAAAGTACACTATACTGTTCATTAAAAAGTATGAAAGGTTTGCATATCTTACCATTTTTCATACACAGATCTCAGTCAAAAAACAACCAAAAATTTGTCCACATCTCAACCAACATTTAATCAAAAAGACTGGGAAGAGACAGGTTTACTATGAGATAGTCTGCATAACTCAACTCTCAGTGTGAGATCCATCTCTCTAGCTGTCTAAAATCTTGCTGTCTAGTCTGAACTGATCATGTACACTACATCTTTTGCAATGGATTGCTCCAGAGGCAAGTATCTCACATATTTTGCAAACTGACTTCAGAATGGGATGAATCAATCTCCTGAATGTCCTGTGTATCTCCACTGAGTACTGAGAAAGTCTGTATGGTAGGCTTAGACTAGAGAACTAGCTTTCAAACAACAAAAAAACCCCCAAGGTAAATTCTTTCCTCATATCTAGGTATCATGGCAATAGACAATGTGTATTGTCACAGCAATACATGAAGCTTGAGATTCGGGCATTCATATAATCTCTTTGAATTTGGTGGGCAGCAGTGCAACAGCTAAACTTAACTATGGTTAGAACTCCATGAAACTACGGAAAATTAACACTCAGTAAAAAAGTCTGGAAAGTAACTGACATTAAGATCCAAACTGTTCCAAGGAGTTTCATAATATGAGAACATAGAGCTGAAAGAGACCATTAGCTTTAAGTTCAGTCTTCTGCTGTTGCAGAAAAAAATCCTCTAAATATGTCATTTAGAATTCTTTGAAAAATAATTTTTAACATGATGCTCCCCATCACAGATAAGAAGACAATTTTAACACATGAATAGCAAACAAAAGTTGCCATAAAACAAAAACCTTCATAATGTGCCTTACAGGACTTAAAGTTTTCCAGAGCTTTGAGATGGATTGTCTCCATCTTTCTCTTAATGTGAACACCCAAAAGCTACTAAAGGGACTTTCTAAAATGTTCTGCTTTCTGGAAAGTTTTTCTTATGAGCATTCTTCACTGCTCTTACAGGTTCAGCCTTCCTCCTTCCTTTCAGAGATCTCCTCTTGACCTGGTATGCAGTTGCTCAAATCAAGTAAACAGGTTTTCTCCATAATATCTACTCAAGTTATTCTAAAAGAACATAATTTATAAACACACACACACATATATATACACACACGTGTGTGTGTATGTGTATTTCAACTATAGAGGGAAAATCCACAGTGAAACAGTTTTACAACTCACAGGAGTTTCACAAGAACAGGAGAAAACAAGAGCATCAACAATTGCTTGTGCTCCTTTATTAGGAAGATGCTGGCTTAGTAAATCTTACTCTGATCCCAAGTTTCAGGTGCTACAAAGAAAGGAAAAATAGCTGGTGAAATTTTGATTTTCTCCCTGAGAATTCAGTACTAGTGGAAATATCAATGTATCCTACTGACATCACAGAGTTAATTTTTAATTCTTTTGAACAACAAGAGCAAAAATTTTAGATGAAATACTAGAATAGCAGAATAAAGGACAGAAGGTTTAGAAAAGAATCAGTCTTAAAGTTTAGAGGTGACCAAAGGAAATTCTGGCACATTGGACTCTACCACTCACATTATCAATTCCTCTTGTTTTTTAGAATAATGGAAAAGAAAAAGAAAAAAAAAAAAGAAAACAAAAAAGACTATGTTCTCTGTTTTAGAACATCACATGTATTACTGAAATAATTAAGAATAAAAGTTACAGTAGTCACAGCTTCAATCCTGGTTTTTTCCTGTCTGCATAGGTGTTCTAGCGGACCTTCTTTTTCTTCATAATTAAAATGTCAACAAGTGAACTTCCTAGAGCCCATAAAGTGTACTTTTTTATCTTTAATGTCCCAAACCCAAGTCCTGAATACTTGCAGTCAGGATTTACTTTTTAGATCTAATAGATAGAACAGCCAAGGGTTTATAAGGAGCCTGCTCAATGGAACTGCAGAAGGCCTGTGAAGATGGTAATTTCTAGGCAGTGTCTTAGAACTCCCCTTGGTTGTTCCTCTAAGTATGTTAAGCATGGCTAAATAAAGATACTGGTTTAGTTGGTTGTGGAGTCTCCATCCTTGGAGGTACTCAACACTCAAGTAGACACAATCCTGAGCAACCTGCTTTAGCTGACCTGAAGTTGGACGAAAATATCTGAGGGCTCTCTCCTTCCACTCAACCATTCTGTGATTCTATTTTTACCTGTGTAACTGTTTCCCAGCTAAAGAAAACAGTGCAATTGAAAAACTTATGAACTGAAATCTTGGACCATACTGGACTGATCCAGAGTGATCTTTCCTCATGTTTGTCCCCCTAGATCTGCCAACAATCTGTTCCCTAATGTTTATGCTTCCCTGGACTTCTACCTCTGACTTTGCGATGAATAGAAATAGCTAATCAGAACAGGTTTGCAAAAGGAGGCCTACTTCTTGAGATCAGAGTCAGTGGCATTAATTATTTATATCCAAATCTTTCAGGAACTGCAATGATATAATTCACTGAACCACCTAGACTACTTTGGGGGGGCTTGAGGAGGGCAAGTTGTTCGATTTTTATATATATATATATATATATATATATCACACATACATGTACACACAAATTTATTCCTTATGGCTTAAGAAATCCACTGGTGGTTGCAGCATACCATATTCCATCACCAACATTCTAGACAAATTTCATAAGTTGTAAGAAAAAAAAAAATAAATGTCATTGCCCCGAAAGAATCTGTATTTTTGTGCTCTGGTACACTAAAGAGGTCACTTTACATTTGGATCACTTCCTCAGCCTTACATTATCCTTTAGTTCATTGGCTACCATACAAGTATACAAGCTGCTCCTGAACTACTAATATTAAATGTGTGGGTTTTGCTAAAGTAAAACTATTGACTTTTTAAACATGTGCCTTTGATTAGCTCTTTTTCCTCAACACTTCACTTACAAGTGAGAGGATATTCAGCATATCTCTGTATATAATTATACAGGCAGATAATTCAAGGCTTACACTATACTTCAGTTCTATAGCTCTACATAATTGCTTTCAATCTAAGAATGCTGAAGGCCAATTAAAATGGACAATTACTGAGGTTTTATTAGTTCAGTTACAGCTATGTAAGCTTTGAAATTTCCAAACTCTTGAAGAACTCAATATGCCTGAAGGTATGTTTAAAAACCTCCATGTACATTAATTTATGTCTTTGTCTCTGGTAAAATAAACAATTTTATTTTAATTATATAATTAAGGGAACAATGTCGATGTCAAGAACTGCTGAGAGGACCAGCAAAACAAGACTGTCTAGTAGCTAATAATTTTTCAGCACACTAACACAGGATTTCAAAAGTATCTATACATTCTAGGAAAAAAAAAGGAATCAATGTGCTTGAGTCAAGTGGTATTCAAGAACACAAAGTGGAATTTAGGTACCTGTACTTTACATATATGTCAGTTTTCAAAATCAGACTCCTCCAGACTAGTACATATCTGTTTCCACATATGAAGCGACTGAGTAATGACAATCTGTGTAGCTCTGCATTTACTTTATTTCTAAACCTTAAGAGAGTTCCTAAATTAGGAACTTTGCCACCCATCTCTTTGAGAAGTCAGTCCAGCAGGAATTTGGAGATCTTATATAATCCTCAAGATGAGCATATGTGCAGCTCACCTGCTGCTTTACCTTATTTGCAGCTAGTAGACTTTTAAACTTTTTTAGTTGAAAAGACAGATGAATGGCACAATCACCACTGGTTTTCTCTGCACCTTCATCTAGAAATCACATTTTTCCTTCTCACTCCCTTCTCCAGCTTTCTTACATGAATCTTCAATCTTTCACTAAATGAACTAAGATGGTTTTGTAAACAGTTAAGTGTTCACAAAATAATGGTTTGCATTACACCAGCTGTTTGCCTAGAGCTCAATATGGAATGAAGAGAAGTAGCAATCCACATGGGGAAGGAAATCTCTGTAGAAAGAGTGGCAGTTCCTCGAACAGCAAAATGCTTGATGTGGATCTATCTGCCCCTTTTCCTTAAAATGAGTATTCCAGTAACATCAACAAGTCATTGAATTTCTAGAGACTTTTATCACAGTTTGATTTAGAACAAGGTAACTTTTGATACAGAGACAATTTAGATCATCCAGCTGATACATATTTTAAAAAATAATTTGTAAACAAGTATTCCCCTTTCCTGCAGTCTGTACACAAAGACAGACTTGATTTTAGTCCACCAGCTTTCACTGTCTTCTTGTTTGCAAGAAGCTCCATTCAGTCCTCCTTGGGTCCTCAGGGCATGTCATTGTGATTCCATCACATCTCTAAGGTAGCACTGAGTCTCTGGGTCTCTGCTGAGGAATTGTACTTGCAGGTTTTCTCATTCCTGTGTGAACCATCTGCACCCAGCTGAAGAAGCTTGTACCCCTCTGTTTTGTCTGTTGCAGATGGGAAAAAAATAAAACCACTAACATTATACAACATAAAAGACAGAATTCCCCATTCCTTCCCACTTTTGAAAATGTAATTTTGAGAAGTCATGTTTATACAAAAAGTTTTACAACAAACAAATGAGATTTTAGGGTTCTATCTTTCCAGAGAGAGGTCTTTCCTGTGCTTTACTCTTCAATCTGTTACACAAATCAAAACCAGATATGATCCACAACCAGTCTGTGTTTCTCCCTAATGAAACAGCTTGATCAGCATATTTGTAACTCAGACATCTGTTATAATAGACAATTCTAGACAGAATTATTTTTGGGCTGTATTATTTGTTTATAGACTGTGTAGGGATTATACTTGACTTTAAACAACAAATGTAATAATCAAGAGTAAAAGTAGCTAGCTGGCATGTTCTGCTGAGACATCTGTCTTGGAATTTTCCCTTACATTTAGTTGCAGTTGTCTTTTAAATAAAAACTTTTATTCTGAAATTTTCTTTGTATAAGGTGACATTACATGATCTTATATTAAATTTTTACACAGAAGGATTTTGCAAGTTGTGAAATTATGGGGAAAAAAAGGCTGAGCTGTTTGTTAGCTGATTTTGATTCTGTAATATTTCTTTGGTTTTGGTTTGATTGGTTTTTTTCATGACCACAACTGGCATAATGACTTCAGATAAAGACAATGGCAGTGCTTAGATATGTATTTTGAATTTCATAAAAATCAAGCGCCTTATTCCTTTTTTTTAATCAAAACTTGGAAAAGGTATATGAAACCACTGTCCCCTCAGCTGAAAAATTACTATTGACAAGAATGTCATTGTCATTTTTCTTATGTTTTCTCAGAATTCTGATGCTACATGTAGCAGTACACTCCCCCCCACCCCTCTCCTTCCCCACCAGAAACAAAACGTCTCCAGGCAGGGAGAAGAGGAAAAAAACCCTAAACCATGGAGGCCACAGGTTGAAATTCGAACTGGCCAATTGAGATGTGCCAGGTACACTGAGGTGACCTTCTTGGCCAATAGGGATTAAATGACCACAGGTCAGATTCGACAAGGGTATAAACGGGGCCCTGCTGGACGACATGTGGGGAATCAGTCCTTCATGGAGCAGCGGGGCTGCAGTCGGGGACTCCCCCTTGGGGTCAGGGCACGGCCCGAGGTAACTCCTCAAGGGAGAGAGCCCTCAGCTTTTAGGTGAGTGATATGCACGTTTTGAGTTATCACTTTTGAATCTTAAGGATTCTTAAGTCGGCTGTGTAGTACTAATTCCCCTTACATCACTGAGCCTGTAGTTCACTACTGTTACCGGAGTTCTAACTAACTTTTCTACTGAAGAATAAATCTGAGCTTTAACACCTGTTGGATTTGAGTGTGCGTGCATCCGTAACAGACAAAATGGGACCAATTTTGAGGTAAAACATACAAAGCAAAAGGAAAATTTTTAATTAATTATTAAATACTTTTTATCCTTATTATTAAAATTTAAGCACTTTTATCTTAAACTTTTTTGTCGAGATTTCATTATGGATTTGGAAAGGTCTCTTTAAACATCTGCACCCCCACACACCACCACTGTCTGTGTCATGTGAAGATCAGTGAATGGTGAACTGCAGCTATCAAAGATCTGTCAAAATGAACTAAGTCAGAACATACTGGTAGGATTCTTATTGCTAATATTCTCACAGTAAATTAAAAAAGAAACCAAAATTAGATCATATGCCTTAATCAGGTTCAGTGAACCCGAAAAAATGATGCACTTTATTCTAATATTCTCCTTTTTTTCATTCACAATATCATTGAAGGAACATTATCTCTTAAGAAATTTTGTCAGGGAGAGACAGAAGAAGTCTAAATGATAGAGCCTGCCCATCAAGTCTAGGTCTTGGGTCTTGGCAAAGACAGAATTACTTCAAGGTGAAGAGGTAAGCCAGAATCCTGAACGCTTGATTTCTGGTCAAATCTTAAAATATATTACCCAGACCCTGGAATGGAAATGGAAGAGTAGAAAATCAGAGCTTTATTAGGCTTGATAAACATCATCCATCCTGTGGGTATTTCAAGCCAAGGGATTTTTGGCCAAGAAAATTCCTTGGTCTTGTGAGACCATGGGGCTCATCAGGGCTCTATTAGAAAAGAAGAGTTAATCAAAATATGGATTTAGGAAAGCAGGCTGCCTAAGTTACCATTTTGTGATCTTCACTGGGTCACCAGTTCTTCATTTCTCAAGACTTAAAGTCAGGATTGTTCGTTTTATTTTCTTCCTGGATCACAAAAGTGAGTGTCTCCTTGACAGGTTTGACTTCTGGTTCAGGACTTTGTACCTCAAAAATTTTCAGAGCTCTATTCTTGCCACTTTATTTATGCCTCCTATTCGATAGATAAGTAGTTTTAGATGTTTGACTAAGACAGGGACCTTAGCAGTTTGGGCTGATGCTTTGTTCAAGCATGGCAATAAAATTTCTTAGGCCATTAACAGAGCTCTACAGTCTGCCTAACATTCAAGTACATTATTCATAACTGACATACTGTCTGCCTTCATAAGAAGCCTAGCGAGTGCATCTCCTGCTCTCATGTTTACTCTTCAATCCACAGAATGTTTTTCATCAGTTAAAATAATGTAAGCTTTGCATATATAAACACCTCTGTGAAATGAACCATCAGGGAGATGTAAAGCCAATTTTCTGTGGCATGTAAAAATTAAAGCTCATGTCTTCATGAAAAACATTTTTAATACATTTTAAATGAGCTCAGTCAACCATGTTATCTGGTATTACATATACATCCAAAAAAAAGTAAGAATAGTGGAACATATATTTATTAAAACCACTGCCAAATTCAAGATTGGAAGATAGTTACAATCGGATCAAATTCAGGATTATAAGAAGAGATAGATTTTTGCAATTTCCTAGTCCAAATGAATGCTTCTGAAAGTCAGAGTTAGGTTAATAATGTGATAGAGTGAGATATTATATCACAGCATATTTCTGAAGTCTGCTGATCATGTATTTTATAGGGTGTGATTTTGACATTAGCATTCTCTGTTTTACTTTATTAACACCCTTGAAAAGAGGAGTGTTGTTTCTTTTACAATGACAATTAAATTAAACCAAACTCCTAGGTGATTTTTTTTTTTTTTTTTTTTTTTAAATACTACTATCAATACTGTAAAATAATAGTTCAGGAATTATGTTGCCATCTTACAAGTTGGAAGACTTGACACAAAAACTGCTTTTGTTGCTAAATTTATTTGTGATTTTGGTCAGATGGTTTAATTCTGAACCACTTCCTGGGGTAATGATACTACCATCTTCACTAGGAGAAGGTAAATAAATTAGAGAGTAGAAATACTGTGACAAGAAAAGTATTGTAAATAGCTTTGAGAAAACTGTTGTTTTTATCTAGAGATGACAAAAAATATTATTCCAGGTTCATGCATTTTGGACTCTTATTCTGTAATAACTCATCACATGAAAAATGGACACTGTTATAGATGAGTAGTATGTGAGAAATTCAGGAGAAGATCAGTGTTTGCTTTTGTTTAATTTATCTGCTAACTGAATTTTCAAATTATTCTGCTGATTCTGGGCTAAATTTATGCATTTATATTTATGAACAGGTCACCTTCCCTTTAAGGGGGGAACAAAACCTATGTGAATTCTAAAGCTTACGTAGCAAATTCACAGGGAAGAAGAAATACAAGTACTGGATGAAGGAAGAAAACAGTTATGGATATGACAGTTCTCCAGGCTGTATTTTTCCTCCTGTGTCATCTCTGCATTCCATGTGCATTGACTAGTTATTTATATTACAACTTCTTCCATCAGTAGGATTAATTTTATCAGGCATACTATGAAATTATTTTTTAAAGGTCTTCTATGAGGACAGTGATTCAGCCTATACCTTCTACATAAGCAAATCAATTTCTTGGAATATACAATGGACCCCATTCATTTGAAGCATCACTACTGCCAATATGAATCAATCAAGTTGATAATTTTAGCCATTTTGGTTATTTACTGAGTAGTGTACTTTCCATTGCTGCTGGTTCTTAAGGTACAGGAATTTAGCAGCTCTCCTAGGATGCTTAATATACATATTTTCTGTGCCCAAGAAAGAAAGAAACAGAAGCTCTTTGAAATGATTGAAGGTGACAGTAGTTAAATGCTTTGTTCACTCAGGTAGGAATTCTGGACAGCTAACTCCATTCAAGATATCCCGTGTCAAAAAAAAAAACTTTCCTGTCAGATGAATCAGAATAATTTTAACAGATTTCAGCAATAAATAACTGGAAACAGTAAAACTTTCACTTTCCTGTGGTGAACAAAGCAGGAAATGTAACACCACTCCAAAGAAATTCTATTCCCTCTATCTGGCACTACAGTTCAGAGACCTTTTGACTACATATGCCTATATTTCTGAAATGCCATCATGTTGAGGAAAAAGAACAACAAAACCCATTCCTGACCCAAGTGGAGGTATATCACTGCTTTCATCACATTTGATTTTTCTCTCCTTTTTTGGTGATAAAAGTGACACTTTCCATTCCTTTAATTTACCATCCAACAGAAAGAGTTCTCAATATAGCTGCATGAGGACTACTAGTATACATGTTTATATAGAGATACTTGCTTTATAACTCTCCCTTTTAAATGACATTTCTCAAGGGTTTTTTTGTGTGTGTGTGTTAAAAAGAACAGTCAAAATCATGATAATGAGATGGTATTCACACAATACACAAAGAAACTACATTAAGAAATTGTTGAGATGTCACACTTGATTTATCATTTGAATTAGCCTCTGTCTCAAAAAGGTGAGAGACAGAAGTCTTTTTTGCTTTTGTATTTAGTGTGATCAGAAAACTACAAGCCAATTAACTCATCTGTTTACTACAAAAAAACTTGTTTAAATTATACTAGCGTAAAATTAGTAGACACAATGATAAATGTCCTGTGATGGAGATGACCCACAGTTTTTGTTTCCTTTTTTTCAGAGCACAGTCGAGGTAGGTAATACTTGAGTCTTTTGAAGGAGTCAGTAACTATGATAATCATGGTGATTCAGTGGAGGCAGTATCAAAGTTTCCAAACAAGTTCTCACAAAAGAAAAGGTAAAGTTCTAAGAAACAAATTACACAAATAAAGGATCAGGTTTCTCACTGGAAAGAGAAATTCATAGAATCCTACAAAGATATACATAAATTTCTGAGCCATTTAGAGTATTCAAACATAAAAAGGACAAAATTTGCAGTTGATATAAAATTATTCAGGGTAGTCAAGTAAAATGAAATGCAATGAAATACAGAAGTATGTAAAAATTTTGAATGACCATGTAACAAAATGAAAGGTGAAATTCAATGCTGTTAAGCAAAAATTAATGAATAGCAAAAAATATATCCCTAATTTACAACAAATATTTCAAATTTAGTTATTATTACTTGGTTTCCATATTAAGGACTAAGACATACTGAATAAACTAAAACTCTCAGCTTGAAAAAGAGCTAAATAAGGTCAGTTGTGGCATAGGTCCATAAAATTTTGAATACAGAGAAAATTAATAGGGAAGTTGGACTAGATTATGTTACAGTTGGACTGAATCTTAAAGGTCTTTTCTGACCTAAATGGTTCTATGTTTCTATGATTTACTATTTCTCTTAATGTAAAACCTTCTGATTCAATTACCAGATATCTTGCTTGAAATAAATAAAAGGAAGCACATTTTATTCATTATACTTCAGTTATGGAACTCTTCCACCAGATATTGTAGAGCCCAAAAGCACAAATATGTTAAAAATATGAACAGGATAAATTAATGAAGAGTAGATCCATCAATACTTAATAAGTGCAACGGTGTGAGTAAAACCTCCAGTTCCAGAAGTCCCTAACCTGCAAATTGCTGGAAAATCTGAGGATATACTAGAGTAAAATACTTTTTAACTTTTTTTTTTTTTTTTTTTTTTTTTTTTGTCTATTTCTTAGAATAATCTCTTAGCCAACTTTTTTTGCAACTAGCGGACAGGGGGTTGGTTGACTGGCCAGACCTTTGAACTGACCCAGATTAGCTCTTTTTACATTCTTTTGTATAACTCAATACATAATGTTCTTAGCAAATATGTTTGCTTAGTGTTCTTATGACATTTTTAGAACATTTACTGTATTTATAATAATTGCTTCTACATAATTTTTTATAAACTTGCATATATAACACAAGTCTGAATAAATACAAACATTAAGTGTCTTACCTTGTTAGTGCAGTTAATTGAATGAATGCTTAAAGATCCATATTGTAAATAACATCTTTTTTCCAGCTATTCAGTCATTCTTGAAACAATAATGAATATATTTCTCATTCCCAAGGATGGTTCAGACAGAATTCCCAGTACACAAATCCTTCATTAAACCACTCCTAATTATTTCATTACCTGCTATTCTTCACCTAAGTTACCTACAACATTGTTTTTATTCTCTTGAGGGATTTCACGGAGGCTTTCTGCATTTCCAAGTGGCAGCCACCAGAATCTTTACTGCAATGTTAAATTTTTCACAGTATATGCCATGCCCTGGAGGACTAGAAGAAACACCATAGAGGTGTAGCGAGCCACCCCATGGCTCTGCTATACATTATCTCCTAAGCTCCATTTACTGGAGGCAGAGAGGAGATAGAAGTACAGCTGACAATTTAGTAAATGCCCTACATTTTCCAGCTTGACCTGCAGTATTTCAGCCAAAGTTGCAGTCCATTGCCCCCTACAGTACATACCATTTGGCCCCAGATAGGAGCAATGCATCCATGACCCTCAGGGGTTTGGCTGCTGATGCCCAAGTCTTGCTCTGACACGGGACAGCTGGGTGACCTGGGATCAGTCTGGAGGAGTGACAAAGAGATGAGCGAAGCTTTATTTGGGCCTTCCACCTCTGTGCTCAGAAGCTGTTTTCAAGCTCAGGCCCTGGCCCTCGGTCCTTGCCTGTGCTGTATTTCCCTTGAATATTTATGAAAGCCAAATAACTCAGCAGTTTCCTGCAATTAAAAATTAATACCTTCCACAAAAATAGTTCTAAAAGAATCCACAAACACAGTGGCATTTTTCCCTCAGGTATTTTTTGTGCTTTCTGTATTGTGTGGGGTTTCTCCCACTTGCTTTGATGTAGGGAGAAAGCAGCAGCAACAAAAATGAAAACCAGTAAAATCAAGACTAGCGAGATCTACAAGTCTTAAAAAGTACACTTCCTTCATATTCTGTACACACTGGCAAATACTAATTTCAGTTTCATATTCCTATCGTCTTTAGCTTGCATGCTAATTTTCTCAAATGTGCGCTAGCACAGCATGATTTCTTTCTTTTACATATGAATCATGCCCTTCCAAAATCATCTGTTGCCTACAGCAGAGGTTACTTGAGCCATAATTTGCAGCAGTGTACTCTGACCACAATTTTTCATCAATTGAAACAGTAATTCTACTGTCTGAGAACTGTGATATCCCCATGACCTTTCCATCTTCTGCTTTTTATTCCCCATTCACTGATGATTTCCGTACAATTTGGTATAGTTTAGACTTCATTATTCTACTTGATAGCTCTACTTCATTACACATTTTTTTTTCCCCATATTGAATGGAAATTTTATGTAACTCAGGTTTTGCCTGCAGTATGCAATTGTTTGTTACAGGCTAACTACAGTGTCTATGTATTTGAGAAGATAATTAGAAAATCTAACTTCTCTTTCCTCATATCTTACCCCCCAAAAGAAAATATGTGATGACTAATGAAGGAGGGAAGACTCTGGTAATACTTCCAAATGTATTTATTGTTCACATGCAGAGCAAAGCTGAAGGTCCAGACAGTATCATCTACCTCCTCATGTTCATGTGAAACAGGCTTATGTTTCTTTCAAAGGGACTATTGCATAAATGAGTGATCAAAAATGCAAGTAAGGTTCAAATTTCTATTGAAAATTTTAAATAAAAGATCACTAAATACTGTATGAAGTGTTCAGATAAATGTGGAAGGTAAAGGTAAAAAAACCCGCAATTTAAATAAAATTATCCCAAGTAGTAGGCATAATTATACTCCTAATGTTTCATTCCCTTTCAAAAAGGGCAAACTATTTGAAAATCATTGAAATTAGTGCTCATAACTCACAAAGGCACTTTCAGGATGTCTGCAGTAAGATGCACTGTATGTTACTTTGAAAACTTAAAAGAAAGACTGAACAAGTAAATATATATTTGTAATAGTCTTGATGGTCTTCAATTGGGAATGTTTATTTCATTCCCAACTTTTAAGTGTTTAGCAATGGTAATTGTAATTTTGAAATCAGATATATTTGGGTACACAGTACTTTCCCCTACGTATCCTCTTCTACTCCTTCCCCCAAAGAAGAAAGAAGCTTATACCAACTACTACTTCCTGAGATGATACTGTTTTGGAAAGAGATGAGAACTTGAGCCTTTGCTTTCTATGAGAATGGAACTTGGATGGGCTTAAATCCTAGAAGTAGCCAGGTCTGAGCTTCACAGCTGAATGGATCAGTAGCTTTTTATAGTGCACGGCTGTAATTACCTCTTACACGAACTATCTGTTGTTGAAAGAATTTCACTTCAATCCACTCTATACAGATCCCAACATTTGAGGTGCCCTGTGGTTTTTTGTTGTTTGGTTGGGTTTTTTTTAATTATTTTTTTATTATTATTATTTTTTACTCTTTAGCATTTTCATTTCCCATTGCCTTTAGTTGCTATTAAAGGAAAGATGTTTGGACATGGGGTAATTGCTCAGTACTACAGCCATAATAGATTATATAGCAACAAAATTTTGCCTCTTAAGATAACTTAATATAGAAAATAGAGTGAAGAGCCTTTATGCATTGAAATCTTTCAGTATTCAGAAGCTTTGGTGATTTTTACATTGAATCTTTATGTACTGTTGTCCTTGGAAAGATGGTAATGCACTACATAGACTTTTGTACATAAAGATTACAATGAAATCTTTCTGGATTCAGTAGCTACTTTGTTGACAGCAGTTGTGTCAGATGAGACATTAGTTTCACTCAGGTTTAAGTTAGAAGTCATCCAGTTAGAATTGATAGAATTACTCTAGCATAAAATAGAGAAAGATGAGAGTCCCAGAGATAGTGAGCAAAAGGATCACCTACCAATGCAAGTAAAAATAGAGGACAAAGTGAAGTTTTTGGAGGCAGTTGCCTAAATAGCATAAAGTTTTTCTTGGCCCTTCATTATACCTAACCTAGAAAGGCCCCAAGACTCAGTCAGCAGACTGGAAGACTGGATCCTTGTGATCCTGAAGGACAGTAAGCAAAACATGGTGAGATGTAGGTAAAAACCTGCACATGCTTTCTTTGTTCCTCTGTTACTGAGCAGAGATTGGGAGTGCCACTGATGCCAGATCTGGACATCCATATTTCTCCTAGGTCACTGATGATTCTATGGGCAACCAGAGTCATGTAGACAAGGAAGTCTTTTTTGTTATTAATTTTGTGCCATTCAGCCATTAGACTTAAATTCTATTCCCATTTGGTTTTACGCATTTTCAAAATAAGCATGAGAACTCCTTCATGAATTTGAGAAATTTCTTCTGGGGAACACCTAATTTATTGCAGTTGGTTTTTCTAAACAAGCATGTCAGATTCTCTAGGACCTCTCAGACTATGCAAGACATCTGTTATTTGGCAACTTTATGGAGCACGTGGCATTCATTGCCTTTAATAGTAGCTTATATATCTAGGCAGGTACGCATCTAAACTCATGAGTCTTTCATCTGAAGATGAATCTTATCCTAAGATTTGTCTGAAACTTCTCTCCACTGTTCCTTCAATGTCTTTTGAGTGACACCAACTCCTTTTGCCTAATATAATGATGTGGCATGGTTCTAGGAACAGTTCACTTGATGCATTGGTCCCAAACAGATGTATACACAAGCACCAGACTTTCTTTTCTCTGCCAGCCCAGTTATCTTGCATCTTATCATTGTACTTTGAAATGGCAGCATCCTCACACAGACATATATCACACTTCAAAACATACAACATATGCTCTCCATTTCAAGCAGTAGAACACTACTCTGAATGCTATCACAAAGCCCTCATATTATTTCAGATACCTTTAACTTAGGAAAAAAATCTTTTTAAAAAATAAACATTCACATTAAAAATGTTAATTAAAGCTTGATTCCCCCACTAGATGAGAAACAAGCCCAAGAACCATGTAATGTGGACAGCTAGTTTGTGCCAGGGGGAGATAGCGCTGTGTATTATAGATGTAAACCACCTGGCTTAAAAATCTGTCCCTCTATTATTTAGTGGTATACACAAAGTCAGATGGCTTATTATGTCTTACTGGTTAATAAACAATAACCAATAACAAGTTTCTAAAACTTTAATTCCCTTCACCTATTTTAAAATGTAGATGTTCATTATTAAGTGATACTAGAAAAAATATTTTTACTCTCCCAATCTACAGGCAAGGTATGAGGATACTTAATCTCTACAGTAACCCAAAATACTGATTGATGTTCCTCACAAAAGGTTTTAATTCCATTCTTAACAGATTGGAGTAAGTGTAATTAGCATGATTAATCCTTCATTCTATTACTTGTTGGTTCTTTCACATCTAGTCAATTAAGTCATGGACAACCTTCTTGCAGGGAAAGAGAACCACAATGCCCATTCTAGTCCAAACCTGTGAAACTCCACTCACAACACTTTGGTATACTCTGGTATACAGAGAAAAGTTGATTAACAGTCTTTATTGACTTCTGATGAGAAATGTCAGTGATCCTGGGGGTGCGAGAGGCAAGGGAAGGCAAACAAAGGCAAGGCAAGGCAAAGAAAGGCAAGGTGAGGCAAGGAAAAGAAAAGGAAAGGAGAGGAAAAAGGAAAGGAGAGATTCTGTTGCTCACATTGAGAAAGAAAACAACAGAGTTTAATAATATTTTGCTGACTGGAAGATCTGAATCAAAAGTAAAATATTTTTGTGGTGTGCCGTACTTTGGGATTTATACAATTCATCTGGTATCATAGTATTTCTAGTATTTATACTGTGTGATCAACACTTAAAGAAGAGGAGGTTTTAAAGTTACTTTCAACACTCTTTCAAGTAGATGTCATTGCCAAAGGAATGCATACTTCATGCACTTTGTCTTCGATTTTCTCAAAAATAAGGTTTGATTGTGACTTGATTTAGCTTTTCATACATCTGACTGATTTATTTCCCACTGATAGCTAGTGATCATTATCAAAAACATAAACAAATTTATAAATATATATATATGTATATGGGAGTGTGTTTTCAGGAAAGTTATCCATTTCTCAGCACTGAGTTGGAGCTAGTGATTGATTTGATAAAAACTGACGTAGGGATTCTGTGTTGTTACATTCATGTCATTTCACTACTCACAGAAGTATTTTTTTACAATTACTAACTGCATTTAGCTGTCAAAAACCTTCACAACTTTTTTAAGAGTGGAAGGTATGTTTATTTGTTAGTCCATAAATACGCAAAACCTGAAAGATACTGTGATCTAGTAAACCTAGAAGTATAGAGAGAACTGAAACACTAAATTATTTATTCAAAAGAAACTGTTTTCTTTAGGAAGCCAAATTAAAGAACATTATTTTATAAATCCTTGCTTAGAAGGAAAATGACTACTTAAACCTCTTTTTTTCAAGGTTAACAAGAAAGACAAGAACTAACCAACACAGACCTCCAACTATTCATTGTCCCATTAACTACCAGAGTGAGAATAGATTACTTTTCTTTGGCATAAAGTTGATCAATACAATTTTAGGTAAAAACATGCAGACAAACAAATAGAAAACAAACAAAATGGACTGAAACTAGGTCAAGATGAACATTTTAGAAGCAAAACTAAGCTTTTTCTGAGCTCCATATCTGATCAAATGTTTCTTATAGTCTTATAGTGTCAGCATTTTACAAGAAATTCAGGACAAATCCATACTCAGACAAGCTCATATTAATCACTGTCTAAGCAAAATAGCAAATGCTAGTATTTCATTTCAGAAAATTTTAATGAATTATTCACTGATATATTTTTGTCCTTCTTAAGAGCTATCAGTTTAACTTTCTTCTTTCTTATTCATGCATATAAGTGTATAGACCAGCAGCTTCTGTTATGAGAAAAATACAAAATATTTTCATAATATGGCAGAGGAAAACTATTCTTTCAGTTCACTTATACAACTTCAGCAAAAGTTGTACATCCATGTCTTGGTCTCAGCTGGGATGGATTTAATTGTCTCCCTAGTAGCTGGTACAGTGCTATGTTTTGAGTTCAGTATGCAAAGAATGTTGATAACACTGATGTTTACAGCTGTTGCTAAGTAGTGTTTAGTCTAAAGTCAAGGATTTTTTCAGCTTCTGATGCCCAGCCAGCAAGAAAGCTGGAGGGGAACAAGAAGTTGGGATGGGACACAGCCTGGGCAGCTGACCCAAGCTGGCCAAAGGGGTATTCTATACCCTGTGACATCACATCTAGTATATAAACTGGGGGGAGCAGGGGTGGGACGATCACTGCCTGGGGACTAACAGGGTGTCAATCGACAGGTAGTGAGCAATTGCATTGTGCATCATTTGTATATTCCAATCCTTTTATTATTACTGTTGTCATTTTATTAGTGTTATCTTTATCATTATTAATTTCTTCTTTTCTGTTCTATTAAAACGTTCTTATCTCAACCCATAAGTTTTACTTCTTTTCCCTCATTTTCTCCCCCATCCCACTGGGTGGGTGGGGGGAAGTAAGTGAGTGGCTGTGTGGTGCTTAACTGCTGGCTGGGTTTAAACCACAACAATTCACTAGCAAGACCAATAGATAAATTTTGTAACTAAATCAGTCCCTTGTTCAGCAGTTGGAACTTTTGTTCCAAGTAGGGCCTTCCTCATTCTGGAGAAATGAAGTCATCATCTCTAGACAGAGAGGGAGATAAAGAACACCGCTGCAAAGAGGAACATGACCATTCAAAGAAGTCTTAAGGACATTTAAGAAAAGGTTTAAACAAACAAACAAAAACCTAAACCCCAAACCTAATACTATTGTGATTGCTTTTTAGCTGTTTTACCTACCAAACTGTCTGTGACTTCAAGTGATAGCAAGGCATGGAGATGTAGAATTGGATTATTAGGGGCCTTTGTCAGTGCCTGGAGAAACAGATGGTAGCCTTCTGCTCTCTAGTTACCTACTTTGTGTGTTGATAATGCTGCTGTCATTTCTATTTGCCTATGACAGGTTGCATACACCTGCAGGGTTGCATAAATAATGATTAGGATATTGTAGGTTACCAAGTTTCATGTATTGCTTTTGTCAGAGTGACAGTCATTTTCTGCTTTACTACTTTTGTTGCCATTAGCATCTAATGTCTTTCCAGGCTTCTCCATAGTGAGCTTAATATAAAAGGAGTCTTTGAAACAGTTTAAAATTTGCACATCTCACACAAGAAGGTAGGGGAGGTCATATTTAGAAAACTACTTTGTAGCAGGGCTATGTACTGAAAATGTAGAAGTCAGGCAAATGAAATGCATGAAATCTTAAAATAACAAGCTCTGTAGATATATGGTAACTTCATTCTTAATCCCCTAGAGAGACTTAAGTAATGTTCCAGCTGTAACATTTATTTCCTTTTCTGAAATTCTCCTCTCTTTGTGACACAGTAGAAAGATAAATACATAAATATAAAAAGAAGTCAGATGCCTCCAAGGTAAACTTCTGAAAGCTTACTGCCAAGAAAGTAACACAATGTGGAAGCTAGAAAAGATATCTCTAGATCCTTTTTTTTGTTTTGCCGAAGTGCATTTTTCCATTCCATCTCTTGGAAGAGTTTCTTCATCTTTCATGCTTAGAATTCAAAGATAATTGCCGTAGGAGAAGAAAATATTTATTTATTTATTTAGGGTATTACCTGGTATCCAGTGATAGGACAAGTGGGAATGATTCAAAGTTGCATCAGGGGAGGTTTAGAGTTGATATTAGGAAGCATTTCTTTACTGAGAGGGTGCTCAAACGTTGGAACAGGCTTCCTACAGAGGTGGTTGATGCCCCAAGCCTGTCAGTGTTTAAGAGGCATTGCAACAATGCCCTTAATAACATGCTTTAACTTCTGGTCAGCCCTGAAGTGGTCAGGCAGTTGGGCTAGATGATTGTTATGGGTCACTTCCAACTGAAATATTATTCTATTCTATTCTATTCTATTCTATTCTATTCTATTCTATTCATTTCACTAAATCACTCTTAATATTGTTATTGCTGTTTCCTTAATTGTCAATATCTCCTGGGGTGTGTCGTCATAGTATTTAATTGGGTCTGGCAGTTTGAAATGGTGCATAAAAAAGTACAGTGAATTATGATAAATTGCTCTGTTCAATACACTGGAAGCTATTTGTTTCTCTGCAAGTACCTATTCCCACTCATCTAAGCCACAAACTGTTCTGCTGTAATTTCATAACGCCATTATAATTGCAGAGTGGGAGAAAAATATGCCATATAAGGTAATTTGATGCTAGAGGTTATGGTAGGTTAATGTACCTTGATTAAAGCAATGAAACATCCTAACAGAAGAATAAGGGAGGATCATCCTCCTGAAATTATATATCACAAGATTTGCAAACCATTTATTCTGATTTGCAACATTAGAACAACCAACTTATATTTATGAACAGCTTATTGTGGTCTTCATACTGTTCTTTTTGTATGAAATATTATTTTAAACAGTGAATGCATTTGTGTGACACACATACGTACAGATGAACAAACATGCAAGAATGGAAAACCATTCCTCATATTAGAATAAGAGCACACAACAAAGTCTCCTTTCCTATACCCTGGAACAACATGGTCCGAGTAGAAGCATGCAATTACTGAAGTCTATTGTAAAATCTATATTCATTTCATTGTGGCAAAAATTTCATTCCACTGTATGTATTCTTTATTTTACCATTCCTCCTGATGTACCTTTCTGTAAAATTTCTAGATTTAATTTTGTCCTCACCTACTTTATTCTATTTTAGTTACTTTTCCCTTATGCTTCCATCTGATAATCATTTTTACATGAATCTAGGCACTGAAACTAGGTTATTAAGGGTAGCTTGAAATCTAGTAATAGTATGTCCAATCATTTGTTAAGACATCAGCAGGGACACCAAGAAAAGCTTAGTAAAACCTTGTACTCCAGTGTCGTGTGACAGTCTTGTGCCTGTTAAGATGTCCTCTCCACACAAATCACCCTGTCATGCACAGTGAATTCTCAGTGCAACTGTCCCAGCTACTGATAAGATTCAGGATGTGGATTTTTTTCCACTATGTGCACCTCCAGGAGAAAACTATGAGAGTGCTGTAGCCCGTTTTTTTGGGCTGGTGTTCTGCACTGACCTGAAGGAGACAGCATGGAGGACTGTGACAACACTAAAAGCTAACTCTATACTAGTCACATGAACATGCTTGGGACTGTTCTCCAGCACTGATACCAACTGCCATGGGGTTGCATCCATCTGAAACAGTGTGACCAGTGTAAATTACCTACTGGAATGGTCTTTATCTCATGGTAACTCTGAGCCATACCTGGGAATTGTTTGGAAGAACACCACTTTGTTCAGGACAAAATGATGTTAGGAACCTTGCTAACAGTAAAATAGTGCAAATACTTTCTGTGTACATTAACTGCCAGTGTTTTTCGTATACCAAGCTTAAATTAATTTAAATGAATAAAAGCTGTCACTACAGTAGTGAATCTAAGTAGGACATGCCAATTCTTGGGGGTTTTGATGAGGATTTCAAATGGAACAAGAAAACAGCTTTCAGAATCAGTTATGTTCTTATTGATATATTATTTTGAAATTCACTAAAATCTCTGAAGCAGAAGTTACTGGATACGGGATCTTCACCCAGTAGCCTTTAAATTTTGAGGTTTGTTTTCTTGTCTCTGACATGCTGAAAATAAATGCATTTCTGGTTTTTCTCCATGGTTTTATTATGGTAACAGTACAAATCAAATGTTGAGTTAAAAAAAAAAAGCCATGTATCTCTGAAAACAACTTTATCATTGGTAGTGTGGTAGAATATTATAAAAACACAGGATGCATTTCAGTCTGCAAGTAAGTGAGAATAATCAGACATAGAAAGATTCATGTTTGGTCAATAAGCACTTTTTGCAGTGGACTCACACAGCAGTTGCACATGCCATTACTCCAACAGTCTTTTTCTAATGACAATGTTTCTATGGACAGGGACAGTTTTTTCTATATGGCAAGCATTAGTCAATATATACTTGTGCCGAAAGGAAATGTTTTCTGGTTTCAAAGCAACGTGTTTATTTTTAAGAAAAAAGAATAGATTTAACTCACAGATATCCACCAGAAATGCATTAGAGTCTCCTGAATTTGGTGGGCCAGAGGGTGTTCCTCCTTTCCCAGCCCAGCAGATGTGAGGCTGCTGTGGTTCCCTGTTCTCAGCTCCAGCCAGTGAGCCAGACAATGAGCATCGTGATAGATGCGTGCACACACAATGCACAAATGACCAGCCACAGAGACGAGAACACGACACCTACACAAATGTACAGCACTCACATGAGGTCAGCAGCCCATTCGACCTGATCCTCTTCTTCCCCTCCAACTGATGAACACTGAAGGTGGTTAGTCTTTACCTTCATATAGCATAGACATTCAAGCTGTCCGGGTGTTGGCCCCAGGCCTTGCCCTCTTCCAGTTGTTGGCTTCTGGACCTACAAGCCCCTCAGGATCGCAGTCCCACTTCAGTTGCTGGTACTTGGACCTCTAATCCTGTTTGCTGACTAGTCTGGCTTGAAATTTTCACCACTCAGAACAGGGAGTGCACCCACAGAGAAGATAGAAATAGGATTTAATAAGAATATAGCACAGACTGCAGTGGTCAAGCACAGTGCTCAGTGAGACAAGCTTACGGACCAGCAATCCATTTATACTTAGCTGGCCACTCGTTCCTCCTTGATGCACCTCAATCCCTCCCTTTCCCTGCCTTTGCCCTTCCCCAAAACACCCCAAAATAAGCCTTACATATTTCTACAATCCCCTTAAAACATCCCATAAGAAGATTTACACAGTGCCTAAGTGGTTTTCCCTAGCACCCCAAGGAAGTGGGATGTCGCATACCCCTTTAGGCAATAACCCCGTCAGTCTGGAAGGTGATCTGTGGAGAGAGACTCTCCTGTCAATGGCTCTAGGGGTGAGACCAGGGCCTGACCATCCTCCTGAGGAGGACTGCGTTTATTGGTAAGGCATTTCAATGCTTGTGAATCCAGGTCAGATTGGTTTTTAAATCCTGGATCTGAATTAATCTCACCTAATTTTTTGCACTTTAAGGACACTTATAAATTACAAACATGGATGGTTTTAGGGCCAGCCAAGTTGGAGTGCTCTGTTTGACCTGGAAGATTTTGCTAGGGTTCTTTGGCCCAGCATCGTTCCTCTGATTTTCACAGATCTTTGTGTTTAGTGTGATTAGCTTTCAGTTGTGTAGCCTAAAAAACTGCAGTTCTTCTCATAACTTCACACATCTCTCTCAAAGATTTATATTCTTGTGTGCCACAGGTAGTCCTGAAGATTTTTACTTAAAATGGAACACAAAACCTCTTTTCATACAACAACAAATATAGCGCAGATTATGCCTCAGTATTATGTATTTTATTTCTGGACATTTAGTCACTACTTCGAAAAAAATGTTATATTTAAAGAATAGAAAGAATGACTTGACATAATATGCTTGATTTTCATATTAAACATTCAACATACAATTAATTAGATCATTATATTTCACTCACATAGTCGTACATTATTCATCCCTCTCTTAATAGTGTAACTGAAACATTTCTACTTCTACTTAGACTTTACAGTACCCACTTTTACAACAGGTTTCTCTTATACAGACTTTATATCATCCAGATTTATATAACAATTCTATTTATTTTAATTTACTTCACTGAAAGTCAGTGCCTGCTGAAGTTTTTCTTCAGAAGCTGAACAATTTGCAATATAGGGGAAAAATATATTAAAAAATGTGCATGTATTAGTACATATCTAAATATAACCCAAGTATAGCATTTTATTATATCAAAAATAAGATTGAAAGCATGTATCAGCTCTCATGGTTGTAAAAATAAAAATTATAAGGATACTGTATTTTTCTTGAATCAATATATCGCAAATACAGGAAATTCAGCATTAAGTTTACCCACAAAGGCAGTACAAACAGGTGAGCTTAGCAAAGCAATCAACCTACCCAATTCTACTTCGGTACTGTAGGACTGTGTTTATTGGTAATGCACTTTAATGCATGTCAACCCAGGTCAGATTGAACTGTGTTTTTAAAAACCTGGACCTGACTTCATCTCAGCTAATTTTTGCACTTCAGTGACTCTCTTAAATTAGGAACCAGTTTGTCCATGGCTACCTTCAGGCAGAGAATTCACTAAGAGAAGTTTGTCCTCACTTTTCCTTCCATTTGTGGACACTGTCTGGTGTGTCTTGTCATCTGGTGCCATCTGATACAGATAAAATCTAATGATCTCACAGGTCTCTCCTTCACTTAATGCTGGGGTAGCATCTGCAGTCCTTTCTAGTGAGTGGACACATACTGCCACAGAAAAAATCAGATTTTAAGGGGGCTGAATAATTCCCTCAAGAAACCTCTTTCAGTAAGAGGAGCATATAGTGCTTTTTGTATCCTGTCTCAAACACCTGAACTGTGCATAAATTTAGATAGGATTATCCAAGTGGCATGATATATAACATCTAACAAGGAATAAGGTCATTGATCCTTTTAAAACCCGTGACATTTGAGCCAGATAATGAAATTCTGAGTGCTTTTGACCTTTATCTAATCTCTCTTATATCTTAACCATTATAATAAACTGTTGCGTGCAGGTAAGCTGTAAAAGAATGATGAGTTTCATGAGTTGTCTGGTATAGCAGTGGTTTTCTTTTTATTGTTGGAAGCCTAGCATTAGCCTCTGTAATTATAAACATTAGATGTCATTATCAATACTTACAGCAATGATAATCTTTTCTTCCCCAACTGTGCTTTTTATACAGCATACCAATTAATTTTAACTGTATAGTGCTTTCAGTATTCATAGTGTTCTTCCATGTAGATTGACAAAGAATACACTAAAAATAGTGATAAAATGAAGTATATAAATTAATTTTATAGTTTAAAACCTTTATAATACAGACACTACTGTAATAAAAAGTAATCTAAATGCTTCTTATGGTTATCTTCTTCTCTTCTTTCAACTGTTCCTTCATCATTCTTCTCCTTTCTCCATCTTCTTTCCCCTACAGATAACTATCTGTGGAAATTTAGTGTCACAGAATCTGGTAAACCAGATATTTGACTCTGATAGAGCATCTGCACTACTATATATAAAGAAGACTGGGGGTGTGCACAACTAAGAATGTTCAAGAACTCAATTATTTGAAATACTTTATTCTTAGATCACTTCCCAGTTAGCTCACCTCCTTTTTGGCCTGCTGAACAGTAACTAGATAGCTGGCTTTTTTTGTTGTTTTTTTTTTTTTTTTTTTTTAATGTCAGAACTGTTGCTTAAAGAAAAAAAAAAAAAAAACAAACCAACAATTAATTTATTGTGCTTTTATATATAAGTTATTAAGCATTGTTCCTATCTCTCCTTTTCCTCTGAAATGACCCCATAATGAATGGGATCACTGTTCAAACACCACCGCCTAGAGTGACCAAAGCAAAAGAGTGACCTTGGTTGTTGCTTTTTTTCTAGTGCTGGATTGAGTGGTAGGGTGATTCAGATCTCTGCAGATATTCCCAGGTGAATCTATATTGGGGCCCATCTCTGCTGACCACCCCCCAGCCCCCCCCCCCCCCGAGTATCTGGGGCCATGGCTCTCCCTGCAGAGCTATAGGAATGAGTTTTCCACTGCAGCAGCATGGAATAATTTGCCAGTGAACAGTTGTTAGGGCACTCAGAATTGTTCATACTGTATAGCAATTATTTATCCACTTAAGAGGTAAATAGTTTTGTTCTAGCCCTGGACGTTATTCTTCCCTTACTCTTAGATGGGATTTTCTGATGCAGAGATATATTCCTTGAGATCCTGAGTAGCTTGCTTTCAAAAAAAATCTGAGGT
Organism: Astur gentilis; assembly: GCF_929443795.1. NCBI lineage: Eukaryota > Metazoa > Chordata > Aves > Accipitriformes > Accipitridae > Astur > Astur gentilis. Next base: position 11,773,485 of record NC_064892.1, read on the forward strand.
ATATGATAATGTCCTTAAACAGACATAATAGTGAAAAAGCACCATCATTATCCAGAAAAGTTATCTCCAGACAGCTCTGGAAGCCGAACTCTATTGTCTTTACTTATAACTGTTCTTACCTCTTTTCAACTCCCATCATTCAGTACTGCTATCATCACTGAGCAGCTAAGCTTTTATAACATTTTATTTTGTCTATCAGCTCAGTATTGAGAGATCAGGACATAGAGACATCTCAAAGAAACTTTAATCATATGGTTGCGTAATGATCATGACCATGCTTTCAGATTATAGAAGACAATATTTCCCTACAAACCCAGAAATAATATATTCTTATACTCCTGAGAAACACAAAAAGTGTAATTAACAATTATTTTCTATTTTGAGGGACAAAGTATTCTAAAGAGGCTGAATGTGAGAGGCATGCAGTCTTTAAATACAGAATAGGACTTCTTGTTTATTTTCACTGTACTAAAATGGGATAACTGCCAATAAAAATTATATTCATACAGAATTAGAGTGTTTTGAAAACATTATTTAAAATAAACTAGCCAAAGACAGTCAATGAAAGACAGAAAGTACAAGGTCAAATTGTTTTCTTTCTGTACTAAGAAAAAATCTTGGTTAACTTTGAACAGATCTAGGCTTATGCAGAAAAAAAAGACGGTGAAGTTTCAGAGAAATGGCAAAAATTTTTTTTCACTTTAGTAAATTTAACATATAATAAAAATTTTTAGATGTCACTGCCAAAAGTATTGTGTCAAATTCTAAAGGACAGCTCTAAGTATTTGCAAAGATATGGGGCAGAAAAATCATGAAAGATGTGATGGTAATTTTCTGATCCTGTTGTCTGCATAGCTGATATTTATGTAACCAGAGATCTTTACACTGTCCAGATAGAGTTCATGATGCCATGTCATTTTTTTACTGAAACAATGCAAAACTATAGGGATTCTGAGAAGACTATCAGTCTATCTTCAGGCAAAAGACAAAAACTTTTCTAACATCCACAAATTGGAAAGATTAGTCAGTCTGGGAGAAAAAATTTGTGGTGAGTTGACCTTGGCTGGTTGTTGGACCTCCACCCAGTTGCTTTCCTGCTCCTCTTCCTCAACAAAGCAAGGGGAGAAAATAAGATGAAAAAAGCTCATGGGTTGAGATAGAAACAGGGAGATCACTTATCATTTATTGTCTTCAGTAGAATAGACTTGACTGAGGGAGAATTAATTTAATTTATTGCCAAATAAAAATAGAGTGGGATGGTGAGAAACAAAGACAAAAAGTAAAGCATCTTCCTCCACTTCAACCCAGGCTCAACTTCACTCCTCCACTCCTGACTCTTCTACCTCCTCCTCACCCCAAGGGATTTAGGTGTTGGGTAATGGGGGTTGTGGCCAGTCCGTAATAGTTTGTCTCTGCCACTCCTTCCTGCTCACACTTTTATCCTGCTCCAGCATGGGTCCTTCTATGGGCTGCAGTCTTTCAGGGTATATCCACCTTCTCCAGCATGGGCGGCAGTGTGGTTATCTGCTCTGATGTGCTTCTCTCCACAGGCTGCAATGTGGATACCTGCTCCACCATCATCATCTTTGTCATCTTCCATGGGTTGCAGGGGAATCTCTGCTCTGACACCTGGAGCACCTCTTCCCCCTCTTTCTTCTCTGACCCTGGTGTTCACAGGGCTTTTTCTCACACTTTTTTTTCTTTACTCTTTGCTGCTCTGCAGCAATTTGCCCTTTCTTAAATGTTTTCTGAGGTGCCACCAGCTTGGCTGATGGGCTCAGCTGTGCCCTGCAGTGGGTCCGTTGGAGCCAGCTGTGTCCAGCATGGGGGAGCCCCAACCCCTTCTCTCAGGGGCCACCCCTTCATCCCCCCCCGGCCCCACTACCAAAACCTCACCACAAAAACCCAACCCATAACACTTTCATGATTAATGTAATAGGCAAGACTATTGGTTGGTGAAATTTTATTCAATGCATAAACAGTCCAGCACTTGCACCCACATTTTTCAACTCTTGTTGCTAACGGGATAGCTTAAAAGAGCCGTTTTCATGAAGGATTTAAGCAGCAAACTATTTTAATTGGGGACTTAATCAGAACTGGGGGTATTTGATTAGATTCTTTAAGAAGAATCCATCTCTTGAGGAAAAACTGTGTTTTGGCTATTTAGAAGATTGAATAATAAGAAATGATGAATGCATACTTCATCCTTTGGAGTGTTTGCAGAATGAGAGAACAAGTGGAAATGAGATCTAATTTACCTAACCTAGCAACCTAATTTACTCATACATTTTATGTGCTTAGATTATACATATATATTCTAGGTAACAGAGGCCAGAGATTTATCCTGAGTCTGAAGCCAGGTATCAGACTGGCTCAAACTCACGGTTCTTATGCCTAGGTCATTCATTACAAATTTTCATGGACACAGCTTGCTAGAGTGGTTAAAAACAGAGTCAGGTAATGAGCTAACAAGAAATGAGATGATTAGGAGTTTACTACTGAGCTCACACCCTGTTCATAATTAATTTACCACCATAGAAATAGCCAGATGTGACTTCTATGTTGAAAGTAAAAAATGATCCTGCACATGATCTCAAGCAGTGGTTTACACTTGCCTATATTGTTTAATTGTTATAACTTTTCTTGTCATGCTTTTTGCTCCTTCTAACTAATATTCTCTTGAAAAATATTTGTTCACAGTTCAAAGGGATAGCATTGGCAATGAGGGAAGGAGGGAGCTTAACCGTAGAAAAATTGTCATTAAATACCAGTTGGCCTCTGAGCCAGAGAACATCCTCTGAGGATCTTTGTTTCATAGTACAAATGAGTTTATAATGGCAAAACTTGCCTAAATTTTCCATGTCAACTACCTTAATGAACTCATGTGATATCACGTGGCTGAAGTTCATTGAAGCCATGTATTGTTTAAGAAAGCTGTCCTTAGACAGTAATAATATCTAGATTCATCAAACTCTCTTTCCTGCTCATCTTTGGCAAATAGGGCAGATAACTGCTTCACTTTGGAATGAGGGATGTTCAAGTTCAGAGTTTCATTGAACAACGATGTGACCACGTAGCAATGTCTGAAGCTCAGTGTACTTCCTAGAGTGTGTCAGTTATGTTACATAGCTGTTGATAATGTCGTCTGAGTTCTATCTCAAATTCTTCAAGAATGAGAATTTCCTGAAAAATGCCAATTTTAAGATGATCTCTTGAGTGACATGTATATGCTGCAGTGGTAAAGTCTATCAAACGTAATAAAACACCTGAAGTCTGCCCTCTATCTTTCCCAGTTCATTAGTAGATGAATTTAGAAATTTTACAATGTCTTTGAATACCACACTCTCCCAAATCAAAATGCATTCACAAATGTCTACAACTGTTAAAATGACTCTTGCAGAAAAGCAACATGAGCATATTGAAGAACTTGTGCTGGTGTAGAAAACAGAAGGCTCCTCCTTTCAGATAAAAAATATGAAATTGTCCTGGTTTCAGCTGGGATGGAGTTAACTGTCTTCCTAGTAGCTGGTACAGTGCTGTGTTTTGAGTTCAGTATGCGAAGAATGTTGATAACACACTGATGTTTTCAGTTGTTGCTCAGTAGAGTTTAGACTAAAGTCAAGGATTTTTCAGCTTCTCCTGCCCAGCCAGGGCACAAGAAGTTGGCACAGGACCCAACCAGGGCACCTGACCCAAACTGGCCAACGGTGCATTCCATACCATGGGACGTCCCATCTAGTTTAGGAACTGGGAAGGGGGGGGGGGGGGGGGGGGGAATTGCCACTCGGGGACTATCTGGGTGTCGGTCGGTGGTGAGCAATTGCCCTGCGTATCATTTGTACATTCCAATCCTTTTATTACTACTGTTGTCATTTTATTAGTGTTATCATTATCATTACTAGTTTCTTCTTTTCTGTTCTATTAAACCGTTCTTATCTCATCCCAGGAGTTTTACTTCTTTTTTTCCCGATTTCCTCCCCCATCCCACTGGATGGGGGGGAGTGAGCGAGCAGCTGCGTGGTGCTTAGTTGCTGGCTGGGGTTAAACCACGACAGAAATCTACTAAGAAAGGAAAGCATAACCATAGACAAGCTTGTCTTTTCTTTTTTTATTTTTATTTTTTTGTCCCTGCCCCTTAATATCTTGCTAATAGTCAATGAAAGGATACAATGATTAATGGTTTAAAGCAATTAACAGGTTATATTAAAGATGTGAGCTACTATATTGTAAATAAAGGTATTACCTATAGAAAGGTAACTATTTTACTTTTTTTCCCTAATAGTGTTATTCCACAGTTGAAGGCTTTTATGTATTCATAGCATTTTAAATTTTTTAAGTTGTTTATGTAATTTCATTTTTTGTACTTCTCTTAAAAATGATTTGTCCTCACTCAGAACTTCCATTTTTCCAGTATTTGAAGCCCGTCATATCCTACAAGATGTATACATAAGGTTTGATCTATGAAATGCTGGAATCAGTGGAAAGATCTCAGTTCATTAAAACAATTAAACCTTAAGGTAAGGGTTTTTTTCATTATTCATTTATAGAGCAGCTTGCCAGGTTTCTAGTCATTAAGGTTTCCATTTTCTGAATTCCTTCCAGTTACCAACATATTTTGTAATGGGGCATCTGTGAATAAGCATATCTGGGTGAGTGGGCTTTACCTCAAGATGAGATGGGAAGGAAGAGCAGGTTTACTACTGGCAACCTGGTTCTCTTCTGTATGCAGCTCAGTCTGGCTATTTTTTTTGTAACTTGACTGGCTACGTAACTTGTGAACTGCTGCTTAAATTGGTATTTATACAACTCTGCCACCTCTGGAATCACTAAAATCAAGCAAAGTACTTGTTCATGTACTTTCAATGAAGAATCAGAGTAATCCTATTATACAAGCACAGTTAAGTACTCACCTAAATTTTATAAGGTTCAAGGCTGAGTTGTAATGTTTTCCTGAATTGTATCTATTGTTGGTGCCATTTTTATTTGGCATTATTATTTGTTTTTCCTAGTTTAACATTGTTTTATTATATTCTGCCTATTATTCTAATTTTCAACCTTCTTTTTCATTTTTTTCTCATTTCTAAATGTAATTGCAGAAACTCCCAGTTGTGTTTCACGTGCAAATTACATCAACATACTGTTTGTCTACTCTTCCAGACTATTAATGAGACACAGTTCAACTAACAAAATCATAGCTGACTCAGTGCAAACAGCAGAAAGAGAAGTTTACATTTAAATATGCAAATATCACATAACTTCAACATACATTTGCAACTGCCTTGTTTAATTCTTGGAGCACATATTAATGTTATATAACACTTGTTAGCTACTTCCTCCTATTAATTTATTCTCTTATATACCTCTATTACTTTGTCCTATGAATTCTAAATTATACAAGAGCTTTGACTTATTTCATAAATATTAAAAATAAGTAAATGAATAAATAGTCTGATAAAATGATTGTAAATATCAAAAGAATCATATATACATCAGGGTGACAGATTTGTTTTTATAAAACAAATTTTTCCTGCTATGTGGAATGATTTTTTAAAATAAATTGAAGATTTCAAAGGACACAAAGTATGTTCTATGTTCCTCAAAAGAGCCCAGGAAACAAAATGTAAAATTTATTTAATTGAAGTGATTCCTGAAGTACTCTTAAGAAGGTTTAGGACTAAGCTAAAGATTAATTATACAGAATTAACCTCCAGTTCAGAGATATGGGTTTATTACTGTGATAGATGCCACGTTGCAGCTTCATCTTAGTGTTAATTCAACAGAATTCACTGTTTTCACTGTCATCCTCCAATTGTCTTGCAAGTGTTATTTTACCAACAGAGGCAACCATACGGAGGCGGTTATTGCTCCATTTGGTGGCACAGAAAACAGAATTTTCTGTATACTGGCTGCAGCTTTAATGAACAAGTTCTATTCCAATTTAAACTAACACAAATAAAATAACCAAATTCACGGTCCCAATATTGAATCAAATTTTTTCTTCTCTTCTTTTCAAAAGTCTACTCAGTATTAATATAAGATTGATTAATAGCCATGATTGTAGATGATTTCCCGACCATTTTTAATACATATTGGTTAGACCAGATTGTCCAGGGCCATGTCCAGTTCAATTTTGAAACTTACTCTAGGGACAGACACTTTACTACCTCCTTGGGGAACCTGTTTCAGTGTTGACGCCCTCACAATACCTAAGTATTTTTTTGTGTTTAAGTTGAATTTTATCTATTTCAGAGTATAACCATTGCCTCTTTTCCTCATTGGGAACCACTGAGAAGAGGTTGGCTCTGCCTTGCTTACATATCCCGCCCCTTTGATAAGATCTCCCTGAGCCTTCTCTTCTCCAAGCTGAACAATGCCAGGTCTCTCAGCCTCTCCTCGTATGACAGATGCTCCAGTTCCTTTACTCTTAACTCTTTGGGACAGACCAACCATCCAAACAAACAAAAAGGACAAAAAGAAGAACGCCTGTAGTTCCCATCATCTAAGCCTCCATTTTCCACAAGCCTATAGTTCACCACAGGCTGTGTACCTTCTGTGACCCTTTCTTACATGTGGCAATCCTTGGTCTGCTGTAAAGAGTTGAGAATTTTCCTTAAACAGCCTCCTCAGTTGCCTGTGCTCCCACTGGACTTCATCAGCAGCACTCCCTCCAGCTGCTGCTCCTGCTTGTGGACCACTCATGTGACAAAGGCAAAGTCAGAGGAGGATCTGCCTGGCCCTCTATTTCTTGTTTTAATTTGAATTGTTATCCTACAGTCCTCAAAGAAGCAAAACTGCTCCTGAAGTCAGTGACTGTGCCTGAAGCAAGGCATATGCACACATTCTCCCAAAGACATGTTTTGTTTCAAGAGAGGAAATATTTTAGCACTGACAGCCGCAGATGGAAGCATTAGGTATTCCTCACATGCCTGAAAACCTTCCCCCTTGAGCTGAACTAATCCTCCTGCTGTCTTTCCTTGGGACAGGTTCTTCTGGGACCTGTCAGGTGACTTTATAAAGTGTTTTCTAAGCTGTGAAAATACTGGAACTGTTTGTAAGTCTATTTACCATACATTGCAGGTGAATTTGGTTTCTTAAAACAGAAAAACTTCTGCCCTTTCTTTCCTAAGCTTGAAACACTAGGCTTCTATTGGGTCATTTGAATTTGCAAGGCACATCTGTGTTAAATTTGATGCCCTGCACAAAACAAAGACTCATAGTAATTATTAAAGCCTGTCAGTAGTGTCTGTTTTTTGAAATATCTTCTTTTGGACTTCTACTGTGAAATAAATTTGCATTATTCAGAATAGCCAAACCAACATTTTAATGCAAATAGTCTCTAAACAAACAAATTATATTCTTTTTCTCCCTGGTGAGACCTAGTTTTCTAAACAACCCTGGTGTTCGCAATATATTTTTCATAACACTGACACTTTGAGGGGGAGATTCAATTCACTCAGGAACAGTAGAACTGTCCAAGTAAACCTATTTCTCTTCATTGATTACAGAGAGTGACTGTATTTTGACACAGATGCCTCAGCTGATTAAAACACATTCAAATCTGAGGCCAAAAATTTGTCCAGTTTTAGCAATTTATTTTGATAGCTCTATAAATTACATCATTACACTGAAAATGATTTTGCTCCTTTCAGAAACTGACTTGCAGCCACTGAGGAAAATCAACAGAGAATCTGACTCAAGTTACATGGTAGTGCCTGTAAAGATACAGGCAAAACTTGAGTGGCACACATTCAGTAAAGGTTTGTTTAAATGAATGAATATGTGCTCAAACCTGTGGCACAGTTTTATATAAATGCATTAAAAATATATTCTTGAAGATATCTAGATCCTAAATAACAACAGAGGAGCATACTCTTCAAAAGGAAACTGCACAGGTTTAGTCCAGCAACTGAGCAATATTCTTATGTGATAATAGAAAAGTCTGTGTTTTCATAACTATTCTTCTTTTTGTTTATATTTTTAGAAAGTGCATCTTTATGCAGCAGCGTTTTGTGAATTTTCTGCCTATCTGTGCATTTACAAATGATTCGTCTCCTCAGAGAAAATTAATAACAGGAAACTGTTGGGGTGTTTTTTCTAATAACTCGGACTTCTAAAGTTTTTCTGTTTTGTTATGAGGACTATTATTTTATGTTTTTTTCATTTATAGTAAATACAGTGGTTAAGATAAAAATATTGATTACACAGTAATTTATGTTAAAATTTAGAGAAAAATTTTTCCAACCACTTTTACCATTTTCAGTAAAATTCTTATGCTGCTTAGAGTTAAATGTTGCCCAGAGGAAAACGGCCAAAAGGAACACTAAGCTTATATATTGTTTAGAATATAGATGCCATAAATAGTGTCACATTCCATTTCCAACATAAGGAAAAGATCCAAAGCTTTCAACCATTTTGCAACATTACTGATTTCAGACTGCTAGATTTGTTCATTTTTGTTTAAACTGCTGAAAATTAATAGCTAAATATTCAACTTTGAAGTGAATCATTGGTATTCATTTGCAGACTGCATTACAAGACATACTGGTAAACATATGTGGAAAAAACTTATAATATATGCTTTTAAAAAGGGCCTTTTTTGATTGTTGACTACTTATAGTGTCCCCTGTATAAAATTAATTAATTGCTACTAAATGTTTCAGGGATATATAGTACTTAATTTATGAGTTAGACTTATCAAAAAGAGTTATCATTTGAATCAATACATTGTGAGATTCCAATGTACATAAAGAGAGAAAGATGAAAAAAAAATCAATACAAATGCACCAATATAATATGTCGTGGTAATATTAAGGTACTTATATACACCAAAATCTTTCATTTCTTAAACTATATATAATTTCCATATGTTTTTCAAGCATGCATGCATTAATAGAAAGAGGAGAAGGAGAGAGGGAGGGATGAAAAAAAAGAAGAGAAAAATAGTGTAAAAAAAACGTAAAATGTCATTGCCACGTGTATTGGTTTTGTTTGGCAAGGTTTTGGTAGCGGAGGGGGGGAGTTACAGGGGTGGCTTCTGTAAGAAGCTGCTGGAAGCTTCCCCTGTGTTCGAGAGAGAGCGAGCCCATACCAGCCGGCTCTAAGACGGACCCGCCGCTGGCCAAGGCCGAGCCAATCAGTGATAGTGGTGACGCCTCTGTGATAACATTTTTAAGAAGGAAAAAAGTTGGGACGGAGAGAAACTGCCGCCGGAGTGAGGAGTGAGAACATGTAAGAGAAACAAGCCTGCGGACACCAAGGTCAGTGAAGAAGGAGGGGGAGGAGATGCTCCAAGGCGCCGGAGCGAAGATTCCCCTGCAGCCCGTGGTGAAGACCCTGGTGAGGCAGGCTGTCCCCCTGCAGTCCAGGGAGGTCCACGGTGGAGCAGATCTCCACTTGTAGCCCGTGGAGGACCCCACGCCGGAGCAGGTGGGTTCCCGAAGGAGGCTGTGACCCCGTGGGAACCCTGCGCTGGAGCAGGCTCCTGGCAGGACCTGCGGATCTGTGGAGAGAGGAGCCCACGGAGCAGGTTTTCTGGCAGGACTTGTGACCCCGTGGGGGACCCGCGCTGGAGCAGTGTGCTCCTGAAGGACTGCACACCGTGGAATGGACCCATGCTGGAGCAGTTCGTGAAGAACTGCAGCCCGTGGGAATGGCCCACGTTGGAGGAGTTCGTGGAGGACTGTCTCCCGTGGGTGGGACCCCACACTGGAGCAGGGGAAGAGTGTGATGAGCCCTCGTCCTGAGGAGGTGAAGCGGCAGAAAATAACGTGTGATGACCATAAACCCCATCCCTGTCCCCCTGTGCCACTGGGGGGGCTTGGTGGTGAAATCCGGGAGTGAAGTTGTGCCCGGAAAGAAGGGAGGGGTGGTGGGAAGGTGTTCTGAGATTTCATTTTATTTCTCATTACCTTGCTCTGGTTGATTGTAATAAATTGAGTTAATTTTGCAAATTGAGTCTGTTTTGCCCGTGACGGTAATAGTGAATGATCTCTCCTGTCCTTATCTCGACCCGCGAGCCTTTTGTTATATTTTCTCTCCCCTGTCCAGCTGAGGATGGGGGAGTGATAGAACGGCTTTGGTGGGCACCTGGTGTTCAGCCAGGGTTAACCCATCACACCATGATGAAAAGCAGCTTGACGAGACATCTTTAATTTTCTTCACAGGCTTCCATGACTCTTTATCAATCAAAAAACATTGTGTCAAAGCATTTTGAGAACCTTAAACCCCACAGCATTGTTCTGACGAAAAGAAAAAGAAAAGGCATTCAAACATCCATTTCCTTGCTATCCAATAATTATCTGTCTCTTTTTGATATCTGCTATGGGTTGGAATACATTTTAAGATCAAATGTTAGTTGTTTAAATGTGAATAAAACTGTTACCTGGTTTAACAGATGCATTCAGTATATAAAAATAAGCTTGTCAAATTTGGCAAATTTAAAATACTTTTCCCAATATATGTATACCATGTGAACATCAGGCAGCAGAAGATTTTGTCTGTTAAGATCCAAAAGGAGATATCATAATGGCTAGTGTTGCTAATTAAATTACATGTTCATTTTTTTTATTTTAAATTAAGATAAATTTCATAAATTTTATCCTATTGTATTTCAATTTTCCTTTGTACAAAAAGGAGGGAATTTTTTATTATTTATTTTTATATCATGAGCAATGTGTGACTAAGTACAAAGTACTTTTATGGTCAGGGAAAGCTATTCATCACTGGCAACTCTAGCCAAAAATTAGGTTTTCAAAAAGAGAAGAAAAGAGTAGGGAAAAAAAGGTCAACATAAACTTGACTTCCAGTTCCTAAGTGGAGACTTTTGCACAACTGCAAAGCTCAAGGAAATGAAGAATGCATAAAAATAATGAATTTAGCTGTTAATTTAAAATCTTTGTTCTATTATTCTTGAAGTGTCTAATCAGTAACAGAAAACTATGAAGATTTAAACTTTAAGTGAGTTCAAAAGTCTTGAAATCTCTTGTTAAATATTGAGATATTAAAAGTACTTATTTATTTCTTTGGAATGATTTTGGTGGTTGTTGAGTGGGGTTTTTTTCCAAGAAATGTAGAAATCCATGTGAATAATATTATGTTCTTTGTTTTTTGTGTAATTACTTAAGCCTCTTGTCCAATGACCTTTAATTTACTTTATATCCATAGCATTTTAAGGTTAGAAAAATAATTTTATGTTTTTAATTTAAAAAGTTATATTCCTTAAATTCTTCAAATACACTATGTATAACTACATTTAAATATTAAGTAGTAAGTTTGTATATATATATATATATATATATATATATATATATATATATGAGAAACTAAAAATTCTGATTTGAAAATAAAAGCTTTTGTTGTGGTTTAACCCCAGCCAGCAACTAAGCACCACGCAGCTGCTCACTCACTCCCCCCCACACCCCGTGGGATGGGGGAGAAAATTGGGAAAAAAGAAGCAAAACCTGCGGGTTGAGATAAGAACGGTTTAATAGAACAGAAAAGAAGAAACTAGTAAGGATAATGATAACACTGATAAAATGACAAAAGTAGTAATAAAAGGATTGCAATGTACCAATGATGCGCAGGGCAATTGCTCACCACCCGCCAATTGATGCCCAGTTAGTCCCCGAGTGATGATCCCCCGCCCCCACTCCCCCCAGTTCCTATACTAGATGTGACATCCCATGGTATGGAATACCCTGTTGTCCAGTTTGGGTCAGCTGTCCTGGCTGTGTCCTGTGCCAACTTCTTGTGCCCCTCCAGCTTTCTCGCTGGCTGGGCATGAGAGGCTGAAAAATCCTTGACTTTAGTCTAAACACTACTGAGCAACAACTGAAAACATCAGTGTGTTATCAACATTCTTGTCGTGGTTTAACCCCAGCCAGCAACTAAGCACCACTCAGCCGCTCACTCACTCCCCCCCATCCAGTGGGATGGGGGAGAAAATCGGGAAAAAAGAAGCAAAACTCCTGGGTTGAGATAAGAATGGTTTAATAGAACAGAAAAGAAGAAACTAATAATGATAATGATAACACTAATAAAATGACAACAGTAGTAATAAAAGGATTGGAATGTACAAATGATGCGCAGGGAAATTGCTCACCACCCGCCAACCGACACCCCTCCAGTCCCTGAGCGGCGATTCCCTGCCCCTCCCTTCCTGGTTCCTATACTAGATGGGACGTCCCACGGTATGGAATGCACCGTTGGACAGTTTGGGTCAGGTGCCCTGGTTGTATCCTGTGCCAACTTCTTGTGCCCCTCCAGCTTTCTCGCTGGCTGGGCATAAGCTGAAAAATCCTTGACTATAGTCTAAACACTACTGGGCAACAACTGAAAACATCAGTGTGTTATCAACATTCTTCGCATACTGAACTCAAAACACAGCACTGTACCGGCTACTAGGAAGACAGTTAACTCCATCCCAGCTGAAACCAGGACAATTCTTCGCATACTGAACTCAAAACATAGCACTGTACCAGCTACTAGGAAGACAACTCTATCCCAGCTGAAACCAGGATACCTTTTTGAGGTGTTCATATGCATCTTAAATAATAAAAAAAAACACATGAATATGTTCTCTCACCTACAAGTCTTGTGAGTAGTTGATACTTTTAAATTATTTGTTTAAAATTGTAGGTTTTTTAAATAAATGTAGACATTCGTCTGATCACCCCGTGGGACTCGGCACAGGGTCCACCATACCCTGGGCCACAGAGCACTGACACCAATATGAGGATGCTGCAAATGGCGTTTATTCAACTGCGTCACGCCCTTATATACTGTCTGTCGGTCATCCCGCCTCCTTTAACCCTTCTCTTTCCGTACATCGCGAGATCTTCCGAGCGCCAATCCCTACAAGTCCCCCCTCACTATGGTGGATGACCAACGGTACAAACTGGCGTTACAGCTATAATCGATCCCACCACCTCATGGTAATTCGTGTACTGGTGGGTACCCGCACTCTGTATAAAGAGTTTCCGCACGCAAACAGTCAGTGCTGGTATCCCACAACAAACCATAATAACCACCACCAAAAGGATTCCAAATAGGGTCAACGTTTTTCAGTCAATCAAAGACAGGAGCCATTGCCAGGTCGACGAGAGGAGATTGTCAAGCCACTGTCACCTGCCTCCTGTAATTGATTGGCTTTGTCTAAAAGCATATCATAGTCCCCTGCTTATGGGGTACACACAGCGGTTGCTGTAAAGTGGATCTGCGGTGTTCAAAACATCGGTCACACCATTTTGATGTTCGGCTGGTGCGTCTCCAGAGTTGTTGTCCACAGCGGTCATACTTGACAAGCACCCAAGGGTCACAACGACCACAGTGCAGGTACTCAGACGATCTTTTGAACGGCATCCTGCAAAATAACTCACAACAAATCGTTATTGACTGAGGTCTGGTTTCAACCACCGTACCGGCACCCAGCGCACACGTGAGTCTGGGTGCTCTGGTGATTGTACTGCAGCATACCCTCTTCCCTGTGTCACCAAGCGCCTCCCACCTTCCCACTTTCCTGTTTCTGGGTCTTTCTTGTTGGGTCTCAACTAGTGCTGCTTGTAATCTGTTTGTCCAAGCTTCTTTCTAAATCAAGAAAAAGGTGTGAGTCAAAATCATACTGCAAAACTGTCGCGAATCCCAGGGAGTCAGTGAACCTGAAAAAACCACATCTAAAAGAGAGCCTGTCATGGGATGTCCTAAGCCGTAATCATCCACGGTCTTCTTCACTTGTTGCAAAAGCTTGCTATCTAACGGAGACCACTCCACCCCTACACCACCTGGACCAGCTCGGACTGGGCAAACTAAAGGGGGTCCTTCAAAGCGTATGCCGTCCATAACACATTCCTTTGCTACAATTTTCCAGTCTGGCAACGTGACCTTCGGTGAATCGGGAACTCCTTTCTGTTCCCCAGCTGCTTGTAGCAGCTGCCGCTGTTGCTTCACCTGCTCCTGCAACTCCTCTACTACTCGCTGCAGCATCTGCAGCGGATCTGTAGCTGGGTCGGGCGCAGGTGTTAAAGGCATAGGCGTTGCCTTTTCACTGGCTGCTGCCGACTGCGCCTTACAGCCGGAGATAGCCTTTTGTTTTATCGCTGCGTGCGGCGGACGACAGCGGTTTCCGCCCACCAGTTGCCACGCCTCCTCTAACCATTGAGCCGACCCCTCGATTGAGTCCGGCCCACTCTCTTCCTCTTCCGCTACGCGCGGAAGAGGGAGTGTCCTGACTTTCCTTCCTCCTTCCTTTGGCCGTGCTCCGCCTCTCCCGACCTCCGGAGAGACATCCGGGGAGAAAGCGGATGTCGGCACCATCTTAGGGTGCGCTTGTGGCGCGGTTCGCAAAACACGTCCCGGCACCCAATCCTCCGGATCATACAGGGGAACCGCTCCCTCCTCTACCTGCTCCTTTTCTGATCCCTTCATCACAGCCCTCTCCGCCTCCTCTAGTCTCTGCCTCTCCTTCTCCCGTCTCCTTTGCTCAGCCACGGGTTCCTCTGCCTCCTGAATTAACTGTCGCTCTTTCTCCCGCTCCTCCTCTCTCGCCCGTTCACGCTCCCGTTCAAACTCCTCCCAAGGGTATCCCGGTGGTTCGGCCGGTGCCGACGGCTGCACTGGGAGCACCAGAGGCGTCTGCTCCGCTACCTCCGTCAGCCCTTCTGTCCGCGCCTCCCCATCCGCCTGCACGCCCCGATCCGCCTGCGCGTGCATCAATCTCTTTGCTTCCTTCCATGTTAAGCCCTCCTCCCGCACTTTCCTGAAAATCGCCCTAATCCGCCCCCACGTCTTTAACTCCGGACCATGCTGCGTCGCCATAGCCCGTTCCGCTAAAGCCGCGGTGCATTTCGGCCAGCACTCAGGAGACAATATGTCCCCCGGGCGCTCTATCGCTTCCTCTTTCAGGAGCCGCTCTAGGCAAGCTTTCGCTTCTTTTTGTCCCATAGGGATTTTTACCTCTCTAGAGCATGAGTCCAACACCTTCAGGACTCCTTCCATGCCTGGCCAGGCCTTCGATTACGCCCCGCGTAATCCGCCGATGTCCAATCACGTCGGGGTCACCACTTGTAGACATTCGTCTGATCACCCCGTGGGACTCGGCACAGGGTCCACCATACCCTGGGCCACAGAGCACTGACACCAATATGAGGATGCTGCAAATGGCGTTTATTCAACTGCGTCACGCCCTTATATACTGTCTGTCGGTCATCCCGCCTCCTTTAACCCTTCTCTTTCCGTACATCGCGAGATCTTCCGAGCGCCAATCCCTACAATACAGAACCTTTTATTCTTTTTTTTTTCTAGCACTGATTAATAGTTCCAGGTACAGATACCATTAATAAATAACTTAGTATTACTTCATTACTGCATACAGACCAAGAATTTAAATAATATAACATTCATATGGAATAGGTTGAAGAGCTTATTTTCAGAAAGACTCTAAAACTAGTTAGAGAAAGTCATCTTTTATTTTTTTTACAACCAAGTTGACTCAACGAAATTACAAAAATCTGGAACTCTTTGGAAGTGCACCTTGCAGATATTTTGCAATTTTTTTCTTCTTTGTTTCTTCTTGCCTACACTTGATATCATTCCTGATCAGTAGTTCAGGGAACAGTATTACTATATTTTGTGTTTTGAGATAGCTAGGCACTGGGGAGATGGGGGGCAAGAGTTTTTTCTGTCCAGTCACTTTGAAACATGCTTCTTTATAACTTGTCATATAAAGAAAGTAAAGAGATTTTAACATCTTCCCTTTCACCAGTTTTGGGACTTTTAGTGTTTTAACTCATGTCAGGACTAAACTCCTGAAAAAAAAAAAATGGTGTTTTAAAATATAATTTTAAAATAAACAATACCATAAATAAATGTACACATAACATTAAACTATATTGCTAGTATTCAATGTTATACAGAGGTCAATCTATCATTCTTCTGTGGATCTCTTAGGAGGGGATTCATATTATCTGACTATAAACATTTAAAAAGTAGGTATCCAGTGTAAGCTCCGCAGGCAGTGTTATTTAATAGGTGGTCAATAGGACACTGCTATTCCGAATAATATCAGAAGGTCATTCAGAAACAAATACAACAGATAAGTAAATACTAAAACCCCAGACAAACCACAGAGGCACATATGCAGCTGGCAGAGAAGTGTAACAATCATGATCTGCCTTCAGACAAACACAGGATTTTGCTTCCAAATGCTGTTAATGCTTGCTTAAATTTTTCAATGAAAATGTTACAATTCTTAATTTCTAATTAAATAAAATTATTTTTATTTAAGTGGTAGTTGTATATTTGTTACCATCTTTCCTATGAAAAATTGTTTCAGGATTGATACAAGCAAGAGTCAGACTTACCATGGAGCATAAAAAAACCCTGAAGAGCATTAGACAGACCTTCTCTAAAATATGAGTCACTCATTCCCTGCTATGGCTGGCCTCCTTCAATAAATAAATAGAATCTAAACTGCCAGTACTCCAGAAATTTTAAATTCTCTCTTGTTACTTAAATAAAACTGATTCTGACATGAAGACAATAACCATTCAATAAAAGGTTAAAGGTCTGTTCAGTTTCCCCCTTATTAACCAAAACTCAGTTATGTAGGTAACATAGTCAGTAATGCTTCACATACAAGCATCAAACACACTGGTCAAAAATTGCAATTTAAGTCTACCTTTGTTACTATGTGCTGGAGCCTGCATGTTAAACAAGTTCATTTTTTCCAGACTTCATGAAAATCATACTACCAAATGAAAGAAGAAGAGTATACTACCAAAATTTACAGTCTATAATCGGCAAGCAAATCTTGAATTTTCTAGAAGGTATCACATAATTAGCTGGATTGTCTTTGGATGTCTTTGAATATCATCTCTTTAAAAACATTTCAGTGTTTCCTGTTTTTTTGAGACCTTTTTGCAATAGCTGGTGGTTATCCATATACCCCTTGGTACCTTTCACATACACTTGAGAATGACTGCTAATAATCTGTAAGTGTATTTTAAATAGACTGAATACTTTTTTGTCATTTTTGAAATCCAGCAGACTTTGTTTTTCTGATTTGTGATGGTTAAGAATTGTATCTCTAAATATGTGTCCTTCAGGGAAACTTTAAGGACTGCAAGATCCTACACTTACAATTAACAATAACAATTAACAATACAATAACAATATTCTAGAATCAGTCGTGTCCCGTCCCGTCCCCAAAAAAAAAGATGACAGCACTTTCATGTATATCCTTGAATGAACAGTCACTTGTCAAGAACTCACTTCGCCCTAGGAGGACAAAGAATATCAGCCTACAACTGGTGGCTTAAAAATATTCCTTATTGTCCCCCTTGCTTTTTTTGGATGTTTCCCTTTTATTTTCCCGTCTCCTGAGACTCTCCTGAAACAGAGTTATATATATATGTATGCAAATGTCTAGTGCAGCAGGTCTCACTAGTTTTCATGTCCAAGAACACATTTACAAGGAGGGAAGCTCTTGTTTACCAGAGGGAAAGGCTAGAATGCAAGACAAGGCAGTACAATTCCCTGGCAGTAAGCTGCCTCTCCAGGGAAGAATATGAATAGTGTCTTGATTGTTGATATTTGGTTTTGTTCCTGTAAATCTACACATCACTTTCTTATTTGCCTATGAGGAAAATGTAATTGCTTTTTAAAAATTATTTTACCAAGTTTCTGTGCTCTTGCTTTGACTGTTACTGTTCTGTTCACAGTGGGTGAATAAAAGCCAGTATGATCTGAACTTAGGAGAAAGATGTGTAAAAGATTTGAGATGGAGAGATACCTTCCTTAGCCACCAAAGCAAGTAAGGTCATGCAGGGGTTGCTCTAAAGATTCCCCTTATAAAAAGGAGCATTTGTAGAAACTAAAAGGTAGTTAAAATTCATTGCTTATTCAATGATTACTGAAGCATATATGTCCAAACCCTTTCCTACTTTATGTATCCTTCAAGGTGCAGGTAACTTTTATAGATAGATTGTGGAGTTTTGAAACTGATGTGAGTAGAAGGCCAGGCATTTGTTTGTGTAACCGCTAGTATGTATCAGACTGAGTATTCTCTGTTTGGCTCCGATTTTATATTATTTTCCTCAGGTAATACCCATCTAATGTATGATGTAAAACCTTGCAACAAGGAAAGAAAAGTTGCAGGTAGATGGAAACGGTTATAAACTACATATCTATATCCCTGCTCTCCCAGGTTTGTTTGGGGTCTGGTTTGGTTTGCTTTGGGTGGGGTGTATGCATGTGTGCATGTATGTGTGTTTAGGACACTGTATTATGCTCATACTGGTTTCCCTGTAGCACATCTGCCAAAAATTTAATGAGGTGAGGAAAGGAAGTCTCAGCAACAGCCTTCAGTCACCTTCAGTGGCTTACTGAGGAGAGGCAATTTTCTTACCAATCCAATAGGAAAGGGAACAGCAACCACTGCTTCAGCTGGTCATCCCTTGTAGTCTAACAAATGAAAAGACCTGAACCATTCACTTACCATTCTTCTGGTTGTGAGGCAGTAGGGGAGTGCACCATGATGGTGCCATTACCATATCATCCATGTGTGGTACTATTACTGCATCATCCATCTATAACTTTTGTTCAATGGCTGAAAGGGGTTTGGTGTGTTCTCATGTTAGGCGATATGCATGAATCACCTGAACAGAATTGAGGTGAAGCTTGGGGCTTTGGGCCTGGGAGCAATACCCCATTTGGTGATGTATGTATGTGGGAGATTTGTCCTGCAGATGTAATAGTGAGAGATGTACTCTCAAAGGTGTAGTGGCTGTCACAGTCAGACCAGTGATACATACTATTTCTTGACAACTTTAAGTCAAATGATGGAATTCCTTGAGAAGGCACCATAACTGCCCTTCCATCTCATTTCAAAAAAAAAAAACAAACCACAGATAAAAAGCTGAACATATATCCAGGCTGTATTCTTGAGCACTGTTTCTCTAGGCTAAAAAGATATCCTTGGTTAGGATAAAAATATGTTCTTGGATGTGCCTTCACAATGATGTTCTGTTGGATCTGGGGATGGGGGGCCTGGAGCATTATCACAGGGCACACACACCTTCAGGATCTTCATGTGGTAAAGGACAGCCTTCATACCTCAGTGCTATGGAGACGAGCTACTAACTTGTGTTCCCACCCAAAATTTTCTCCATTTAACAGGTATAGCTCTGTCACTCTGTACTTATATGTGGTTCTGGACCTTCAGAACTGTCTCTCTGTGTAGCAAAGCTGTGTAGTCCTTTCCAACCCAGCAACAATCATAAGGTTAACAAACTCCTAATACAGCCAGAGGGTTATCCTCCCACATGAGAAATTCTTGGCTTTTTTCACAGCATTGATCTACAAGACGTATCATTTCCTTGGGGCTTCACATTACTTCCCTTTGAATTTCCTGATCATTAGAAAAGGTTGCTCCTGGAATTACAGAAACGGGAGTATGAAGTAGAAAAGAAGTAATAAAATGGCAAGGGTACTAGAATAATAAGGGTTTTAGAGAGGAGAATAGCAATAAAAAGTAAGTCAGGATTTTGCCCAGAATAGTAACTAACCAAACTGAGTTTATATGCAATCAGGTCTTATTGAGGGACTAGAGCACAGAAATTTACAGAATTTGTGAGTAAAACACACACACATGCAGCCATACTGCTATACTCAGTCCAGAAGGGCTGGCATGTCAAAGGGTTTTGGAAAAGTCAGAGGCCTGAACAGGCACAGGCAGAGGAGAGCTTGGACCACAGGGACAGCCCTTGCTCTTGGAGAAGGGAGAACATGCAGCAATTTGTCTCAATCCTGACAATCCCACAGTGAGTCTTGAGCCATGCCCACAGTAACAGTCCCTTCTTCTCTCTCTCTGAGACCTTTGAGTTTTCAGGCAGTCCTTGGCCTTTGCCCTCCACTTCCTGAAGTCCGTACTACACAACGTTGGAGGGTGTTACTTTCCCAGGTTTCAGCCTTATCTCATTGCTCAAGTGTTGTTTTTTTGTTTTTTTTTTTTTTTTTCCTTGTTTAATGGCTTCTTCTTTTCCTTATATTTAAATCAATCTTTTTTCCAGATGTCAAGGCAGTGACGAATACACTGTCATCGACAGTTCTGGAACCTTTCTCTACTTTCAAAGCCTTTACTGTTATCCCACACTCAAACTGCATATCATTTCAAGAGACATGTGGTTTAGAAGTCATGTTCACCCAGTGAGTTATCATAACAAGGTGATTACAAGTCTGATAGGCAAGGAGTGGGGCTTTGTAAGGAAAATGGCTTTGACTTGCGAAAAAAAAAAAAGCAAATGGCCTCTGATTAGCAATGTCAATACTGTTTCTGCTAGGCCACTGTGCAACAATGGAATAAGGAGAAAAGATGTGTGGAAAGAAAAGGAAAGAACAGCAACAAACTGCAACAAACTTATTGTATGCTCTTTATGTAGCACAGGAACCACTTCAGATATTATGGGGGCTCTGAGTAGTTTCAGAATCCTGGAGGCACATGCATGGTAGGAACATGCTGAACTATTTCATAGCGGTGCAGTCCACAAACTGGTTAGAAACATGACGACTCCACTGACTTTGGAGTCCTGGAACAAAGTTGCTGTTTCAACGTGCTTCAAAAGGAATGACTTTATCAAAGCTGCTCAAGAACTGAACAAACACAAGCAAATGTGGGCAATATGGGGATTTGCTTCAGACCTGCACTGCTGCTCCAAAGCAACAGACTACTGCACAGAGAGCCTATGTTGAATGCACTCTGACTCCCATATAATAGGAGCTCAAACACCTGGCTAACCATGTGGATTCTATGTGGATTCTTACACTTAGATGTCAACAGGCTGAAGGTGAATACTGGACAAGTTGATGTGAACATAATAATGTGAATGTAGGCATCAAGTAACACTTGGGATGCCTAGACTATCACAACTTTTCTCCAACTGCTCCACCAGAAGGTCACGAATCTCCCATGAGTCCTTTGTTATGTCTGCCACATTTAGGATTCTTGCATACCTGTATATTTCTCAAGTGGCATCAATTCATAACTTAAGGAGATGGCTCATAATCAATAAAATGAATTTCTGAAAATTCCATCTTCCAAACAGATATTAATGCTTTTTCTAAGTAGGTGAAGATATTAACCTTCTTACTGATATTTAATGTCCTACTGATTTGTGGGAACAGCTCGGAACACCTGGCATTTGAATCAAGTGTGAACGTTAGAACTTGAGCTGCATGTTTGTCAAGCCTTTGAAGAACTAGTTTTACAAGGTCAGGTTGGAGGACAGCCTGGTGTGTGCCTGGGAAGATGTGGCTGAAGACAGTCATGAGTACGAGTGTGGAGTGTGTGTTTATCTTTAAGTGTTCTGAGGACTGGCAAACATCCCAGCTGAGCCAGATATGCATTCCTGTTTTAGTAACATATAAATATGCTGTAAGAGACAATAAAGAGGTCTTTTTACCATTGCTTCAGAACTATCACGCTGTCATCCTGAGTGCCTCTTTCATAGCCACACTGATTAAAGGAGTAAACTTTTATGAAACATGTAGGAATCCTTATTTCAAAGTGACATAAAGGTCAAAGAAGCACCAAAGAGAAATAAGAGAATAATAAGGGAAAAACACTTTTTATATAAAGCTACTACTATAATTATAAGGTGAATATATTTTAAAATGTTTGTATATTTAAGAATAGTAACTGTTACTTGGTTTCCATTATACACTTAACCAGAACTAGAGAATTTTCAACTGCATAGTGCTTTAACTCAAACTTTTTTTATTCAACTAAGAGGAAAAAAATGAATAAATCATCATATTATGTATGAATTTTCAGTTAACTTCTGCAAAAATAACTTGTCCTTAATCACAAAAACAGAGCTTTTCCATATCATATCTTTCAGCCATAATTTTGGACTTAATATATCAATAATACACAGATCTAAAATAATAGTTTTTAAGCGCTTGTGTGATTTGCGCCTGGTGGGGAAAATGTTCAAAACTAAATTATCTTACTTATGGCTTAGCTTTGTACGGAATTGATTTCTCAAAACCTCCTAAAACAGTCTGGGGAATCATCACATGAATTACCAGCACTTGCTCAGTCTTTGCGCAACCCAACTGCAATGCAGAAAATGCAAAATCATGCATGTCATAGCCATTTTCACTGAATGTTAATGAAAACTCAGACATACCTCATTTAAATGTGCTTATAAATTGTGCTAAGAAGAGCTAGACATGAAGTGTAGTCAAATACAAATCAATACAGGCACACATATTTCTTTTAAATACATTACATTTTTCTCTACGCTGACCACAAACAGACACATTAGAAGTGACCTTTGGTTTAGATCACAGAGATCAACAGAAGAGAAAAAAATATAGTGTTTCATGGGAGTTCATGCAATGAGTCTTTCTTCCCTAATGAATGATCATGTCTCCATAGACAGCTGAATCCTCAGAGATTTAATGTGAAGCACAGAGAAAACAGTTGAAAAAAACACACACAAGGATTTTTCCAAGTTAAGGTGTTTCCTGTTACCAAGAGCTTAGCATTTTGTGACTTATCCTTGTTCTTTCTGTCCTGCCAGTGCCATTCAACACCCACCCTTAGCTTACTTCACTTGACAGTAATGCAGTCCTATGAGTGCCGTCCTCACATCTTACAGTCCTCCTCTGAAGTGCAGTCTCCAGCCCCTAAGAAGCATAAAGGAGAACTGGATTCTCAGAGACTCTAGCAGAATAAAAAATAGCTGTATTTTGGAAGACAGTGATAAGCAGATGGAAAATGCTGTTCAAGGGCTTTGTTAGTCTGGAACATTTCACTGCATGCTCCCAACAGTTGTTAATAGGGAATGAGTTAGTTAGCAGAAGTAATCAGCATGCATTCTATTTAGTAATGCAGATCAATGGGTTTTAGGTATAATATGCTCCCATTATGATAGATGCTTTAAAAATGTACCTTCTCTTCCAAGAGTGAGAATTTCAGAAGCATTCAACACTGAACTACATTTATTCTAACTGAAATCATGTGGACCCTACACTTCAGTTCAAAGACAGCAAATGAGCCAATATGTATTTTTTGAGACTATGAATTCAAATGGATTCTTTAACCATTGTTGAATTTATTTCAATAATCTAATATCAAGGGGACAGACAAGGTATATACTTTAAAAAACACCTTTATCCATAAGGAACAGTTTGAGCAGTTTCTTGGCTCAACTTAAATTAAAGGGAATTAAAAACAAACCCCAAAACATTTTCACAAAGGTAGACATTTCTCAAGTTACTCTGGACATTCTGGCACCATCCCATCTGTCTCCTACACAGAAAACCTGTGTTTGGAGCATATTCTTATTTTAATAGTTTGGGATGTAAATAATTTTGGTGATTGCTTTTGCATGGACTTGTGCCTAGCCCCTTTTTAGAAAGGCAGCATATGCACTTGAACTCAAGTAGTCCTCCAAACAGCCCTGCATTTCCTTATGTCTCTTTATACTGCAATGTCACCCCTCAGTTCCTAACTGGCCTCTGTTTGTTTTATACTATTCGCTTAGGTATAGATATATCTGGTTGGCATTTAACATTTCATTCCGATTTCCTCTATTTTCTTCATGCGAGCCGAACAGTGCTGGAGCATGTCTTCTCAACCTATGCCCCTGGAGTGCAATAGGGTTCTGCTTGATACTTCTGTGAATATAATTAAAAACGTAATTTTGAGAAGAAAATGAAGACATCAATACTTTCATCTTAACATTTCTAGAGGGCTGAAGAAGGGGAAGATGAAGATGAAATCACCCACTCCAAAAAGTTTGTCTCAATTCTTGCCATTGCTTGAGGATCCTATGATGTGGGCGGAAGAAAGACTGGGATGAAAAGAAAGGTCTTAGGAATAGATGTGTGTACTAGACATGGCATGGATCAAGCCATCCTGCACTGAAGAAAGTGCCGTGATAGGAGTCTGAGATCAGCTCTGTTGGTAGCAAACCATTGCACTGCAATTCAATGTTCCATTAGTATTTACCCCAAATTCCACTGTCCCCCTTAGGCCAGCCTGGGAACTTTTCATGATAGAGAAATTTAAAATGGCCAGTGAGTTTCTTGTGCAAACTGCCAATGACTTCTCAATAGCTTGTCACTTGTGCCTGATGCTTATTTTTCTGTTCAGGCAGCAAGAGATGAAAAAAACAGTTTTCACGAAAACCAGAAAAATCTACTTTACTTGAGCTATAGTTATATTATTTCTGACATAAACTGAGGCCATTGCTAGAATGCTCAGGCCCACATAGTCCATCTCTAGTTTTCCTGTGTTTCTAGTTGCTCCCACTTCACCTGTTCTGGCGCTAATCAGAGAACAGATCCAGCTGAAAACTAATCTTCAACAAAAATGTCTGTTTATTATTATTATTCAGTTGAGTTTTATCATCCGATTCATTTTGCACTTTGCATTTGTAGGGATGTCAGCACTGGTAGTGAGAACAAACAGCTGGAAATAGAAAGGAAGGAAGGATCATCCCTTTTTAGGACAACACAGATACATACTGGATGAAAGCAGTAAGCTAGGTGGGAACCACTACCTGCAAATATTCTTCCTCACCTTGTAATTAATACATCTGAGACTCCAGAGTAGCAGAATAAGATCACAGAAAGTATAGGTAAAAGATATACTGCCCTTCCAAATCTATGATTCAGAAAATGTTTCCCAAGCTCATAAGCAGAGAGCAAGCACTCAGTCTTCTTAGAAAAGTCTAAGAAAGACATGCCACATCAGTACAAAACTATCTCTCTTTTTTAAAAAAGTTGAAACCATTACTTCCACAAGTCTTTAACAGAGTGCAGTTAACAAAGGCAGCTCACAGATGTAATAGTTTTCACAACAGATTGCATAGGAGGGTGCACAGAAGGCAGCCAACAACTCTGCTGAGGACAGCGTAAAACAGCTCAGCAACAGTGGTGATGTACCACAGGGTCTGGATAGAACAGCAGAAGGTGGGCTTCTTGCTTTCAGGAAGCAAGCGGTGGTCAGTCATTTGCATCACCAAGTGAAGGAGCTGCAGAAGGACTTCGGCAGCCTGCGCAACATAAGAGATCACTAGAAAGAGATCAACTAGATCTGCTCTAAGACCTTACAGCTACAAGCGGAGCCTAAATCCTCACCTCTATTGAAGAAGGTGTGGTAGAGTCTGTACATATGGGGTTGGGAAATGGACACACCTGTGATGGTATAGGCTGGAAGCTCATGACTTAACACCAGAAGCTGCTCCACCTGCAGTTTTGCAACTGCAGAAGAGATTTAGTGCCCTGGTAACAGGTGATGGGTTAGGAGCTGTGTCCAATGAAGCATCTGAACCACCTGAGCCCCACAGCAGCACTAGGAGGAAGTAGCCTCATGTTTGCAGGCCCTGATTTTATTTGGAACTTGAAGCAGCCCAACATCAGTTGGAGGGAAAACACAGCAGGGCACGGGCAATCAAGGAGGTTTCTTGAGTGCATTTCTGATAACTTCCTGATGCAGATGACCAAGGAGCCAATGAGGGGAGGCCACTCTGCTGGGCCTCATACTTACAAACCAGGAAGAATTGGTTGTGGATGTGAAGGTCAGGGACAGGTTTGATTGCAGTGACAATTAGGTGGTTCAGGATCCAGAGGGGAGAGAACAAGACAAAAAGTAGGCTCACAACCCTGTACTTCAGGAGAGCAGATCTGGGACCTTCTCGAAAGAATCCCAGTACAGATGGTCCTGGAGAGAGGGGTCTGTAAGAGCTGGTTGACTTTCAAGGATCACTTCCTCTGAGCTCAAGAACAGTCCATCCCAATAGGCAGAAAATGAAGCAAAGGCAGAACAAGTAGCTCCTGACAAACCTCAAACTTGAAAAAGGAAGAACAAAAAAGGGGAACCAAGGTGAGATCACCCAGGGGAATATAAAGTCACTGTCTCAGCAAGAAGGGATGGGGTTAGGAAATCTGAAGCCCAGTTGGTACTGAATCTGGTGAAGAATGTGAAGGACAACAAGAAGAGTTTATACAGATATATTAGAAGCAGAAGGAAGACTAGAGAAAATGCGGGCTTGCTGCTGAATGGGGCAGGGAATGTGGGGACAAAAGACATGAAATGACCAAGGTTTCAAATACATTCTTCAGCTCAGCCTTTACAGGTAAATTCAGACTTCAGGAATCCCAGGCCCCTAAGACCAGTGGAAAAGTCTGGTATGAGGAAGTCTTCCCCTCAGTAGGATCAGGGTAGGGCATATTCAAACAAATTGGACATGCACAAGACTATGGGACTTGATAGGATGCACTGACAAGTGTGAAGAGCTGGCTGATATCACTGGAAGGCCACTCCCAATTATCTTTGGTAGATATGGGGAGAGTTTCCCACAGACTGGAAGAAAGCAAATGTCATCTCTATCTTCAAGAACAGCAAGGAGAAGCCAGGGGACTACAGGCTGGTCAGCCTTACCTCAGTTTGGAAAGGTGATGGAGCAAATAATCCCGGAAAACATTTCTAAACACATCAAAGACAAGAAGGCAATTTGGAGTGGTCAGCATCCATTTATGAAGGGAATTCTTGCTTTACCAACCTGATAGCCTTCTATGATGAGATTAGTGGCTCCTTTGTGGACAAGGGGAGATCAGTACATATTGTTATTTTTACTTTCACAAGGCTTTTGATATTGTTTCTGACAACATCCTCAAAGACAAACTGATGAAGTACAGACTGGATAAGTGGACAGTGAGATGGATTGAAAACTGCCTGAACTCCTGGGGCTGGAGTGCAGTGATCAGCAGCACAAAGTCCAGCTGGAAGCCACTCACTAGTGGTGTACCCCAGGTGTTAATACTGGGGTCAATACCGAGTAATATCTTCACTAAGGACTTGAATGTTGGGATGGAGTGCACCCTCAGCAAGTTTTTGGATGACATAACGATGGGAAGAATGGCTGATACACCAGATGATTATGCTGCCCTTCAGAGGGACCTCAACAAGTTGGAGAAATTGGCCAACAACAACCTCATTAAGTTCATCAAAGGAAAATGCAAATTCCTGCACCTGGGGAGGAGTAACCCCATGCACTAGTATATGCTGGGGGCTGTCTGGCTAGAAGCAGCTCTACAAAGAAGGACCTGGGGGTCCTGGTGGACAAGATGACCATGAGCCAGCAAGGGGCACCTTTTCTGAAGGGTCACCTTCTGTGTCCTTGCAGAAAGGATGGCCAAAAGCCTCCTGGGCTGTGTTAGGAGTGTTGCCAGCAGGTAAAAAGGCAGGTGTTCCATCCCCTCTACTCAGCACTGGTAAAACACATCTCGCGTGCTGTGTCCATTGCTGGGGTCCCTAGCACAGAAGAGATATGGAGCTACTGTAGCGAGCCCAGCAAAGGGTCAAAAAGATGATTAAGAAACTGGAGCATCTTTCATACAAGGGAAGGCTGAGAGAGCTAGGATTGTTTGGCCTGGAGAAGAGAAGGCTCAGGGGTTGATCTTACTAGTGTGTATAAATACTTGAAGGGAGGGTGTAAAGAAGACGGGGCCAGGTTCTTCTTAGAAATATCCAGTGATGGGACTACGTAAGAAAAATACTTTTTTTACTTTAAGAAGTGGCCAAATGAACTGCTTCTGGAACAAACGGCCCAGAAAAGTTTGGGATCATCATTCTTGGAGGTCTTCAAACTCTGACTGGACATGGCCCTAGGCAATCTGCTCTAGGTGACCTGACGTCAGCAGAGTGCTTGGATTAGATGATCTCCAAAAGTTTCTTCCAACCTCAGCCATTCTGTGATTTGTGGTTATTCCATAAATACAGGTAACTTTAAAAAAAAAAAATTAAAAAATTAAAAAAAAAAAAAAAGAAGAAGAAAAATGATGGTAGAGCTGTGTGCTGTACATCTTAGAACTTAAATTATTCTATGGAAAAATTCATGATAACAGTTTTCATTTTATTGAAAAAATGCACAAGATTCAGTTGCCTAAACATTAATATCATCTTAGACAATGTGGGATATTCTTCTTGAGTGCAATTGTTGCTCCAAAACCTATTAAATTCTGTGTCATACCTGCCATCCCAATACACATGTCTATGATACATTAGTGTATCTCAAGATGGTGCTAGGCACCTATGTTTAGACACGTTAGTTCCTTTAAAAAATATTTATGCTTGGAAACTGAAGTTTTCTATAAATTAGGAACAGACAACCAGAGCTGGTACCCATAAAAGAAGAGAAAAGCCTAATCCAAGTAAAAGGCTAGAGTTAACAATGTCCATGACCGCTATGTTTATATATAGAGGTGCCGATGGGATAAACTGTAGTCCTTTCAAAAACTGTTGACAGTGAAAAGACAAAAGTGATTTGTGAGCCTGAAGCTTTGGAATACTTCTACCAAAGATTAAGAATTTCACTAAAAAAGCAAGATTTTATGTAATTTGTATTTCTTTTGTCGTTCTTGGAGGGCAGGGAATTATGCTTGTTAACTCTTCCAAGACAAGAACTGGGTTCTCAAAATGTCGGTTGTGTCTATCCTTTGAACTAAATACTGATTACTCAAGTGAGAATACCTTTGGTTCAGTTGTGATTGTCTTTCTCTTTTCCAAATCCATCTCAGAAATAGGTATTAATAAATATGATTGCTATGAATGCTGTGAGCAAAGGAACTCCCACCTCTGTATTTTACTTTTATCTCAGTAAACTCTTAAAACATCTTGAAGGATTATAACGGGTCCTATAGGAATTGTAAAGTTCTACATAATTTATAAAGCCTGCAGAAAAGCTAACCTTTTGCCTACTTACATCATTCAGATGCCCAACTCCTTCACACCTTATCAGAGACTTGACAAATTGAATGCATTCCAAATGTGGTTCTGTATTTTATATATAACAGATAAAATGAAGAATAAGGTTTAAAAAAGAAATGTAAAAATAAATGTTAAAGTGGTGACAAAAGCAGACTGATGAGATGAAAATTACTTTGACAAAGATAGAATATTGACCAAAGAATAGATGTGGGAAAGAATAACTAAATGTCAGAAATCTGTTGTAAGAACACCTACCGCACTGATAAGCTTTAGAGGAAGCAGTGCCTTTAAAGTAGCTTTAAGTACTGCTTCAAAAGGTTGGACCAATGAGGCTTGACCAAGGCTTAATAGACTAGAAACTGGATTGACACAAAAGGAATTATTACTAGCTTTGCAATTTTTAAAGTATTTTTTAAAAACTTTAAAAAAGACCATTAAACCTGCAATTATAAACTGTTTTAATATTCTTAATTATGCTTGGTTTGAAGGACCATACTCAGTGTAATGGGTTCTTGATTTAGGTAACTACCATAATGGGATCAGCAATTGTGACTCTTCTTCAGACAAACACAATAATTTTTGGAGCACAGGAGGAAGGAAAAAGCTTCAAGATTCCTCTTGTGAGACAGAGATATTAGTGTCTCAAATGGTTCTTTGCAGAATGATGGGTAAACTGAAATGCCTCTGACATCTTTCTCATGACCTTTTCTAAACCCCATAGAGCATGTTCAGGTGAAACGGAGTATTAGTAACTAGCTAACAAAAGCTGGGATTCATTACCCTTTAGACATGTATGATCTTAGTCTAACGTAGAATACTTTTCTAGCATTACTTTATAATTAATGAAGAGAGAAAAGTTTCACTAAAGAGCAATTTATCCTACTTGCCCTAAAAACCTATGTTAGGATACAATATATTGCATTGTGGAATTCATTAAAAGGAGATGGAAAATCCTCTGTAAGGAATGCATTGAAAAGCAGCCATATTCCACTACTTAGTTTAACCTAAACACCTAGGTTTTAGACCTAATGGTGCACCACAGCGCCAGGCTAACACAGAGACAGACATAAATAATCTACCTTTGGAACCAGAAAGTTCAAAAATGCGGCTGACTGAAATGATACAGAGGTAGCTCAATAAATATGCAAAATTGTTATACAATGTCAACATGCCTTAGGAAATGAGCAAACAAGCATGTTATAAAAGAACCGTAATGCAACTGAGCAACTGGGCAATAGAAATTACTTGTGAAGTTAAATGACCACAAATACAACACAAAGTTTTAGGAGAAATGGTCCTAATTCCCAGCAGAATGAAAACCATAATGGGTTGCCCAAAGCTATGCTAGACTAGACATTAAGGCTTAGGAAAGAGGTCTTGGAATCACAGTGAGGAATTATTTTAAATCCTTAGGTCAGTGCTTGCTGCCGAAAAATAAGACAGAAAATACGCTAGCACAGATTAGGAGAGGAAGTTAAACTAAACCAGAAAATGTTACTATGTGTTTTAAAAAGCATCAGAGGTAAGGAATTGTTTCCATCTGAAGTGATATTAAATAGATTTTCATATTGGAAAAAGGTAATTCATGAGATTTACCGGAAGTCTGTAGAGCAAAGAGTTTGAAGAGAATGTAAATAAGGAATGATTCTTATCTCTTTAATACAAACATAGATGCATACAAAGAAATTATCAAGCTAAAAGTAAAAAGAAGGTAAGAAAACAGTATTTAATGTAGTGCATGATAACATTTCTAAAATCATTATTGTATGATGTGTTGAAAGGCCTTAAAAGGAATTAATTTAACACCAAGTGTTCACTTTTTCTTTTATTTAAAAAAAATATATCTCTTCTCCAAAGCAAGAATTATTAGTTAACCTGAGAGAGTGAGAGAGAATATATTGGAAGAGAAGAAGCTCTAATCAGGTCCAAATACAGTGATACTTATGCTCACAAATGGAAAATTTCCTTACCATTCTCAATATAATTATTTAAAATTTTAGAGGTCTGTTAGGTAGAGAATTCTTTCCTTTTCTCATATAGATATCATTGAATCCCAGGAATAATGTTGATCTGCATAGTTATGCTAATCCATGATTTTCACTTAAACCTGATATTTTAAAGAAGGTATAAAATTAAATAAAAATTTATTCATTATATGAGATTTAATGGAACCCAGCAGACTTCAAGTTTCATATTTTTATCTTTCTTGGAACAGCTGCTGACATCTGTGGCAAAATAATGAAAGAATGGCGAGGAAGATTGTAAACGTGCTTAAGTGACTTGTAGCTGGGGTGTAGAAAAATACATATATCATTCTAATTGTTATCTATCCTTGTGTGTTTAACAAGTAAAACATCTGTGTTCAGATAACATAGGCCTGTGATAGACTCAGAGGCACTCTATTGAACATGCTCAGAGATTCCTTCCCTGCTGTGGGAAAGATCAAAGCTCAGTGGTAAATGAACCTATGCAAATCCCTGAAATACAGGCGAAAACAGCAGGTTTGGTGATCCCCTAGGAAGGACCGAGCTCTGCGGTGCCTGTATCCTATCCCCACTTATGTGCCTCTGCCTGGTGCTGCTTTGGGGCTCCCCTGGTACACAAGGTAATGAAAATAAATTTACTTTTGGCATTTCATCTGCAGTTTTGTGGTTGTTCCTGCGTCCTGCCTGTGCCTGCTCACACAACATCTTTGTTGATATTACTCTTTGACAGAATATAGTTTCTTCAAGACTATAACACTACATCATGAACAAGTGTCAGTGTTGTGTTAACTGGATGAGTTTTGGCAGATGAAAATATAGCTAATTCATTACTTTCTATTTTTAAAAGGAAGCTTTCAATTTTCAGGAAATTACAAAGAGAAAAAGAGGTTGCCCATACAACAATATTATCTTTTATCTGGTTATATCTAATGTCAACTCATTCCACTGAAGTAAATACAAGCTGAATTTTCTCAGCACAGCTCAGGAGGGATGGTGTAAAGGAGCTTGTCATACCCTTACAATTCACATCCAGAACTTTTCATCAAAGTAGATCCCAAAGACATCAATGTTGAATAAAGCTTGGAAGCATAAGTAGCTATTATCTCCTCATCTTTGAAATAGTATTTTTATTAAGCTTTGAGAAAATCCATAGTTATGAATCCTGACATAACTCCTAGTTATTCCAATGTTTATATAAAATATTTCCTATGCCTTCAGTGAAATCGCCTGTCATTTACACGAATGCAAAATGAGATGTTCAGTCCTCTAACTAGCATTTGACCCAAATTCAGATTTTGGAGTATTCTTCAAATATTTTGAACCATTAAGGGAGACAAAATATTACTATGTTAGTCTTAATTTTCTAATTTTCTTAGCTCTCTTTCGTGAGTAACCACTTCATGGAACCATATCTGAAATACATTAAATACGAAAATACCTGTGAAATAACAGTAACCCAATATAATTGTATAATTTTTTAAAACAAGTAAGGTCGATGTGCCACATTGCTTCATCACACATCTTTGCTTATATTAAAATCCAAGCACAACCAAATCATATACCTTAATAAGTAAAGGCTTGAAACAAAAACGTAAACTATTCTTATACAGAGTAGATTTCAAGTAGCAGAAATTTGATGGAATTACAGGACCAACTTCTGTATGAGGATGAATTTGCTTTAAAATACCTGTTTTATTTTTGTGTTTTACAAGTGGTATTGTTGAAGTTAAAAAAAATGGCAGATCAGACTTATGTCACTGATGTCAAAGAAGAATTCTTCCTTAGTTACCTACTTCATAATAGCTGTATCCTGATAAGAAAATTCCGATTTAACCTCCACAATTTCTGTATGTGCACCCTATCTTGTTGTTATGAAAGGCCAGCCTCCACTTCGGGGAAAATATTTAAATTCCATATTTGAAGACATATTACATATGAACTGATCCAGAAATTAAATGTGTGAACTCACAGACTGTTGGGAAAAAAAGAAATAAGAAACTGAAAATACATTAAATTATTGAAAGCAAGAAAAAAGAAAGTATAACAAAACAAAAACAGTAACTAGAGATTCAATAATGACAAAGGATACCAACATAGCTGTCTTGGTTTCATCTGGGATAGAGTTAATTGTCTTCCTAGTAGCTGGTACAGTGCTGTGTTTTGAGTTCAGTACTCGAAGAATGTTGATAACACACTGATGTTTTCAGTTGTTGCTAAGTAGTGTTTAGACTATAGTCAAGGATTTTTCAGCTTCTCATGCCCAGCCAGCGAGAAAGCTGGAGGGGCACAAGAAGTTGGCACAGGACACAATCAGGGCACCTGACCCGAACTGGCCAACGGTGCATTCCATACCATGGGACGTCCCATCTAGTTTAGGAACTGGGAAGTGGGGGCAGGGAATCGCCGCTCAGGGACTGGCGGGGTGTCGGTCGGCGGGTGGTGAGCAATTGCCCTGCGCATCATTTGTACATTCCAATCCTTTCATTATTGCTGTTGTCATTTTATTAGTGTTATCATTATTAGTTTCTTCTTTTCTGTTCTATTAAACCATTCTTATCTCAACCCAGGAGTTTTACTTCTTTTTTCCCGATTTTCTCCCCCATCCAGTGGGATGGGGGGGAGTGAGCGAGCAGCTGTGCGGTGCTTAGTTGCTGGCTGGGGTTAAACCACGACAATAGCCTAAAATACTTTATTTTCTGAAATTTGTGATACAATAACAGCCTGCAATATTTTTACTTTATTTTCATAATTTAAAATTCCAAAGAGAAGTATCAAATTAATAAAGTGCTATGATTATAATCTTCTACTTAAAGAACAAGTACAGCATAGAAAGAGATGAGCCTAATGACTGGTATTCTTTAGATGAAGGGCTGCACTCTTGCTCTAGAGCCCACAAGGATATTTAATGAACATGATTACTTCCTCCACCGTGCTGTAGCCGGTTCAACCTCGGGCAAATCTTTTTGTGTCTCACAGGCTTTTTATATAAATAAGTATCCATCTTTAAATACAGGTATATGACTTAGAGACAAATAGAACTGTTTAATCCTAATTCTACAATTTGGGGTGCATTCACATCTCCCATATTGGTCAGTGGGAATTATAATTAATACTCAGTGATTTGTGAAGCAAGGCACTATAACCCCTGAATGTTGAAACAAATGGTAAAACAAAAGCTGAATTTGTAATTTCATTTTTCATTCTTGGCAATATTTACATGCAGTACAAGTACTTTATTTCATCATTCTTGTTTGAAAATATTATTAACCCTAAAGGCAAATGGAAAGAAATATGTTTTACCTTATGTCACAGCCTGGAGCTGCACTATCTTGAATATAATCAAGGTCAAGTGTGTGAAGGCTAGTTAATGTAAAAACATTTATTTGCATATTACTGTGTTAAACCCTCTTTACATTGCAAGGCAGAGTCTGATAAAAAATTCTGAGACACCATTAAATTTATACAGAAAGTTTTAACTTGACACAAACTTTCTTGCATGTATGAATTAAAGATGATTTAATTATCCCTACTTAATGTACTGAGTTTGTTAATTGTTTGATGCACATTTGCAGATAAATATGACCTGAAGCACACGTAATTGTTCAGGCTCTTATACCAGCTCCTATTCTATTAATATTTACTAGCATTTTGGAAGCAGTAACACCGTAGAAGGCTAATTTATTGTTAATTATTTTTTTATTATTTTGACCAAAAGAAAGGAACAACAACCTAACACCCATTTCTCAGCTTCATCTAAAGTTTCTACAATGAGTTATGTAGCTACTTTTCCTTTAAATCCAATAAGCCCAGCATAACAGGTTCAGTGTTATTTTGAAGTCTGTGTTCAAGCAGTTAGTTTGTGATGATGATATTTGATGAACCAATGGCCTAAGAGAATCAGGAAGGGCTCCAAATCCAGTGCTAACATTACAAATATCACAGTCTGTGGATTTCCCTGGTTTCACTGCCAACTATCTAATGTAACCATCCTGCTTTTAATGAGCATTGGACCTAAATCCTTATATCAATATGCACCATATTTTTCAAGTGTGACATATCACAGTCACAGTTGCATTAATGAGATTGGGAAACTTTGCAGTTCCAGAAAAGAACTTTGACTGAGTTTGTTTTAGAGTGTTATACAAAGCCCGAGGCTTGAAGTCTGTGGTATAATTTTCCTCAGTTAATGTTTGCCTCCAAAACAGTTTAGCATTTAAGCAGAAATAAATTCAGTCTCACAAATTTTGTATGTAAGTATTAGTTTTAGTAGCTTAGTATCTTAAGCTACAATGAACATTATTCCTATACCATTTGCTGTATTGGAATAAACTATTTTTGGACAACAGTGAAATTTTCAGTGTTGGTATATACATTCAATAAATTTCAGTTGGAAATTCTCAAATATCCTTCTGCCTTATAGATACACATCCCCTAAGATGCAGTTAAAAAGCTTGATAACAACAGGAATAAGAAAAAAACTAAATTTCTAAGAAATACTTCCTAATTTCTAATAGAAAAATTGTGAAGTCTATCTTCAGGTAGCACTGCTTCTTATTCTCTCATTACTTCAAATACTAGCATTACTGAATATGTTTAAATAATGGTAGTAGAGAGTATCGCTGCAAAAACTATTTTAAAAACTTTTGTAATTCAATTACTATTGGATGTTTGTTAAAACAATTTTAAGAAGTTCCATTTATAAATAAGTAATCCATTGCTGAATGTAATCTCTGTAATGAAAAAAAATACTACCCTAATGAATTTTTCAGTAATTTCACTTCTGGATTAAAATTTTCTTGGCCGTTTAGATATATTTAATTACTTACATAATAACATGAATGGACTAAGATTATGAAAGAGTCTATTCTATTATTTCTCCTCCCTTCCATTATCTATTTCTCAGTTCCTGAATGAGTAAAGTGAAGACAACAGAAATTTTTTTTTTCATTGTTGTCCCGCCAAAATACTAGATCTACATTTTGTTTTCATTTAAATAAGACTGTGTGGAACCAGTATACAAATGACACTTATTTATTGATTTTTCAATCCAAACTAGGTAGCAATAATGATACCCAGTGGAAAACAACATTCATAGTGGGCATATCAATCATATTTTTTGCAAGGTAGATACATTTGTCATTGTGCTATACATTTTAATATCCTCACCTGTAAGCCAGCTATAACCATTTCAGTGTGATGCAACAGCATCCAAATAAAGTTTATGTCATCTCATGAGAAGACTTGTTTGATGTGGTGTTTTAACTTTTCAGAATTTAACAAACATTAGCTTCCTTGAGCTGTGTCTCTTCACAACTAACAGTTTTTAATCAATTATGTAGATGTAAGCATTGCTGACTGAACCTACTCCCACTTATATATCCTGTTTTGTTTTCACTATAAGTGAAATTCAGTTCTTCTTAATTTAATATTGACATTTCATTTCTCTGCATTGACAGGAATGTTTCAGTTAGACACTTTCACAGCTTTTATATTTAGTAGCTGAAAGGCAGAACAGTAGATGAGCTTCAGCTGTGGAATTCACTTTTTCCATATGGAGCACTCACTGCTCTATTTGCTAAAAGCAAAATTCACTATTGAACTTAGGCACTTGTGAGTTCAGGGCTGTTATACATAGGTTTTAGGTTCCAAAGTACAGATCAGAATTGAAAATTCTGAATAAGGTACCATTGGTTCTTATACATGAGAAAGTCTCCTAAAAATAACTAATGAGAAAATCTATGTGCCTGAAATGTGATGTGTTTCTCAGGTTTAGAATTAGTAGTACTTTTGAGTACTTGAAGTTGAGGTGAAAGAGGTTTCAGTAGATGGAAAATATAGTGAATATTGATCATATCTAGTTTTAACCATTTATATCTGTCATGGTTTAAGCCCAGCTGGTAACAAAGCACCATGAAGCCGCTCACTCACCTCCCCCCACCTGGCCCTGGTGGGATGAAGAGGAGAAAATATAAAGAACTGCTCGTGGGTGAAGACAAGGGCAGGGAGGGATCACTCACCAATTACGGTGACAGGCAAAAGACAGACTCAACTTGGAGAAAAAACAAAATCAATATAATTTACTACAAATCAAATCAAATTAAAATAATGATAACGGGAAGTAAAACCAAACCTTGGAACACCTTCCCCCCACGGGACAGGGAATGGGGGTTGGGGTCAGTCCGTCATACCTTGTCTCTGCCGCTCCTTCCTCAGGGGGAGGAGGACTCCGCACTCCTCCCGTGCTCTGCCGGGGGGTCTCTCCCACAGGAGACAGTCCTCCACGAACTTCTCCAGCGTGAGTCCTTCCTGCGGGCTGCAGTTCCTCACAAACTGCCCCGGCGCGGATCCCTCCCACAGGCCTTCAGTCCTTCAGTCCCAGCCTGCCCCCAGGGAGCAGCGGCCATCTTGTGGGGCCTCCACCCCCTGCTCCGGCGTGGGCTCCTCTCTCCCTGGGCTGCAGGTGGGCATCTGCTCCCCCGCTCCCCTCCGCGGGCTGGGGGGACACAGCCTGCCGCCTGGTCTCCCCACGGGCTGCAGGGGCATCCCCTCCTTCCTCCCTGCCCTCGGGATCTGCACAGGGGTTCCTCTCCCATCCCGATCCCCCGACTCCCGGCAGGTTTCCCCTCTGGAATCTGTTCTCCCAGAGGCGGGTCCGGCTCCCAGCCGGGGAAGCTTCCAGCAGCTTCCAGCAGCAGCCGGCCCTGCGGACCCTACCCTGCTACCAAAACCCCACCACAGGAACCCAAAACAATATCTTAAAATATGAAAGGGTCATTCTCGTTATTCATGCTTCTTGATATTTTTAACTGCAGAATAATTCTTTTCCTTCTTCCAAAAAAGCTTGGTATATTAATGAAAATAACTTTTTGTTCTGCTGTCTTATGAGTCTCTGAACTTTACTTGCCACTCCTTTAAAAAAACCCAACAAACAAAACCAACCTTTTAAACAGATTTATCCTCAGATTCTTCACACTACTAAGTATTCTACACTGTTGCATAAAATAAACTCTCTTACTCTCTATTTTAAGGAAGTTTCTAAGTCAATGGCTTAGCTTTTGCTGGTAATACATAGTCAAGGTGCTAATACAGTTACATTCTGTACCCTGTTTGAACAAACCTTGAAAATCCTTGCTCCCTGTCCTGGTTTCAGCTGGGATGGAGTTAACTGTCTTCCTAGTAGCTGGTACAGTGCTATGTTTTGAGTTCAGTATGCGAAGAATGTTGATAACACACTGATGTTTTCAGTTGTTGCTCAGTAGTGTTTAGACTATAGTCAAGGATTTTTCAGCTTCTGATGCCCAGCCAGCGAGAAAGCTGGAGGGGCACAAGAAGTTGGCACAGGACACAGCCAGGGCAGCTGACCCAAACTGGCCAAAGGGGTATTCCTTACCATGTGACATCATGCCCAGTATATAAACTGGGGGGAGTGGGGGTGTGGGATCACCACTCAGGGACTAGCTGGGTGTCGATCGGTGGGTGGTGAGCAATTGCACTGCGCATCATTTGTACATTCCAATCCTTTTACTGTTGCTGTTGTCATTTTATTAGTGTTATGATTATCGTTAGTAGGTTCTCCTTTTCTGTTCTATTAAACCATTCTTATCTCAACCCGCGGGTTTTGCTTCTTTTTTCCCGATTTTCTCCCCCATCCCACGCGGGGGGAGGGGGGGGGGGGTGGGGGGTAGAGTGAGTGAGCAGCTGCATGGTGCTTAGTTGCTGGCTGGGGTTAAACCATGACACTCCCTGACAACAGAATGCTTTTCAGCCTGCCTGAGAGAGTCAAATCGTCAGTAAACTGACTAGCTAAATGTCTTTCAAAGATTTCATCCCAGGTGTTAAAATGAGGTTTTAGTTCATTCGGGCACTGTGAGAAAACAAGCATTAGCTTAACTGATTTAGCAACCATCATTTGTGCCATCGCATTCAGCGGCCTCAGCACAACAGAAGTATTGAGAATGCAAAAAGAATTACCTTTTTTCTTTCAATTGCAGTGTAACTCATACTGTCAAAAACACATTAAAAATATTACTTTGTGTTGTTTCCATAAGTCATCCATTAAAGCAACATTAATTTTTAAAAAGCCATTATGAACAAAAACATGACAAAAAGCTTCATTTTAAGTTTGTAGTATTTTAAGTAGATAGGCATAGATGAGTAACAGATCTGCATTCAACTGTTAGATAGAAA
Organism: Astur gentilis; assembly: GCF_929443795.1. NCBI lineage: Eukaryota > Metazoa > Chordata > Aves > Accipitriformes > Accipitridae > Astur > Astur gentilis. Next base: position 11,812,431 of record NC_064892.1, read on the forward strand.
ATTATCAACATTGATGATAATAACCTATTGTGAGAGCTACTGATGCATAGTAATTCCTGAAATCCATTCAGCAAAAGATGTGAAGTGTATTCCAGTTTGATCCTATTCTGATTGCTAGCTAGGGCACCCTTGCAAAAGGCTGAGGTTTTGCCGTTCTCCCATAGAGAAATGCACCACAGCAGGTAACAGAGCTCTACCTAACTCTGAGAGCTGTACTTAAAATTAAACATTGATTACTTCTTTGACTACCTCTGGGAGCTATGCTCTCCATCTGACTCATATATAGTCCTTTTGCAAGCACTGGTTAAAGGGACCTAGACTCTCCCTAATCAGGGGTTAGCTGCAATAAAAGCTCCTGGTACCCTACAAAGGCAACTAGTCAGGCTTCTTAGAAGCTGCTAGAGCCTCCTCCGACCCACAGCCTTGTAGCTCCCCTTACCCTGTCCTTACCTGGCAGCAGCAGGAGCCCTCAAGTGTCTCAGAAGATTTCCAGGTGTTCCCTGATGATCCTGGACCTTGTCCCCAGAAGATACCGAAGTAGAACCCAGAGACTGCTGCACAAACTGTTTTTTCTGTTGGCATATGTATTTTTTGTATATATTTTGTTTCTTGAATTTCTTAAAAAGTATTTCTGGTGGATCAATACCAGAAATGAAGATTAGATCAAATCCAATTTTAAGCCACTTTTATTTACTTTTGGAGAGAAGTGAAGGAAAAAAAAGAAAAAAAAAATTAGGATGGTATAATATAAATAGAAAGGTGGACATTCTCAAGAAAAAAAAACTGGGATAATTTTCCTTTTTAAGACTGCCAGGAAAAACAGCTATTTCCAGAGTGTAGTTCTGCCTGAAGCATAATAGCTCAGAACTACAGTAGTACCTTTCATCAGAAGGAATCCTTTAATTAAAGAAAGAATGACAATATATCCACAGAAGTTAAAAAATAGAACATACATGAAAAATATAGCTACTCTCACCCTAGTTATTTGAAATATTATTTTTTTAAGTGAAATTTTTATTTTCAGGGATTTATTTCAGGTAGGATGGAAAGAGTTAAGGATTTCTTTCACTGAATTGGAGTACAGTTAGGTTTTTGTTCCCTAATGCCTTGCCCTCTTCAGGTAGCTGAAATAAAGAGCCTACCTTTCTGACAACACAACTGACAGCAAAAAAAGAAAGAAGAGAAAAAGCAAAAGAGAAATCACAGAAAACAATAATAATAAAAGAAAAATGTTCTGTCACCAAGGAATACAGTCAGTATTTTTTTTATTTCAGAGTGTGAGACTTTCTTTCCTTTCTTGGATTTAATGCATGCACATTTTTGCTTATTTACTGTTACTCTGCAGTATCGACTGAAAAGAACCAGAAAGACTTCTAACTCCAAACGGCATCTTGTACTTTCTTGAACACTCATTTCTCCACATTAAGACTGACTGCCATCCTGGGAAAAAAAACCTGTTGAATGAAATTGCTGTGAGGTGCTCTGCTTTCTTCTACTTCTGCCACACTCCCTCATAAACTACATCAACTTTTATGACTTTACAGTAGCTGTGGTGATTCTTGAAGGGATGAAGAAGTGTATAATTGAATGCCATCTTATTTTGTCTGAGTCATTTAATTTGGAGCTTTTGGCAGGGACATTAATGATATTTCTTAACCTGAAGGTCTGTAAGTGAAGAGTGAAGTACAAAAACAGAGCTACAGAGAGAAGCTCACAGAGGTCCATCTTTACTATAAAGGCAGATGTGCATACTTTTCCACAGCTTGGTTTTTATATTTTTTAAAGAATTTTAATTAATTCAAATAGATGTATTTCAGAAGCATATGTAACCTTCAAAATATGAAGAAAAATAAAGTAATCTCTTAAAATAAGATGAACAGGGGATGTAATTGTCCCATTCTGTGGCTCAAAAAAAGTTATATACACAAAGTTATATATGCTACCATTCTTATTTATCCATCTGTCTGAGTAGTTGTGCAGTTTGGTTGCACTATACAGGCAAATAAAAAAATTCTGAGTTGTTTTCAATGTGTATTAGATTTGACTGATTAGGAACATAAAGGCAGATGAGCTATGGGAGGGGGCAAAAGTCTCTATAGTGATGCTTTAACTATATCCATTAATTTCCCTTCTAATGAGTTGTTAATATCTTAGCTCTTTCCAATTCAGTGGTTATTACCTTATTTATCTCTAGAGTTTTGTGTACACATTTAAAAAGCAGGGGTGAGAGTGGAAGGACAAGCAAATTCTGATATAAAAGAGTTACATAGTGACTGTATTTTCTCTATTAGTTATGATTTCTGTTTTAAAAAAATACAATTTGTGGAAGCCCAAGTATGTCTTTAAACAACAACTGTTACGAACTGATGATGAAGTCATATTTTTTTTAACTTGTTATTTGATTGAAGCTATTGGAATATAAGATGGATAACCTGAATATCACAAACATGACTCTTGACATGGTAAATCAGGATTCCTTTATTTATGAGAAAATATCTGGTCCTTTTTTAATCTAATCTGAGTCATAGCAGAGTTAAAAGAAAGGGTTTTAAGGCAGCCTTGAAATTCTTTTGTACAAGGGTACACTGCATGAAAGAGGAATACTAACTTTTAGGAGAGCATATTAAAAAGAAACAGAATCAGTTGTGTGACACAAATACATTAAATGTTTCCCCCTTGTTATTTAAGGTACCCACAGAAATATAAAAGTAAAGAAAATATTCATCATTGATGGATACGTTGGAAAAGGATGCAGGACTGCCCATTACAGCTGAAAAAAAATGCTTTTTGTCTCTGCTTTTTCTAAATGAAGACATTTGTCTACAGAAATTATTTTTTTAAGTGGAAACCAATTATGTCACATATTCGATACTACTTTTCAGGGGGAAAAAGGCTTTTAAAATGCTGAAATAAATTTCACAAACTTTTTATTGAAAAGTATTGAACTATTTGGAAGGAGTTAAAAAAAAAAATTGTTTTTAATAAAGAATATAATCTATCTTTAGATCACCTCATAATTGACAAAATGCAATCAAATTTTCTATCATCTTCTTTATACTTACACCCCTGAAAGCTTTTCAAATGGTGTATGCAACTTTGAAAGAAAGTACACTGAAGTTTTAAACACAGAGTTCTTAAAGACGGTCAAAGATAGTTGGCCTCTTTTGTGCATATTCTTGGTAAATTAATATATAAGGTCATGGTGGCACACTAATGATGATATGCCTTATTAGCAATTGTTTCCACTGTTCCATTATGAAGTAGTCTAGCAGCCACATACAAAATCTATTTCAGAATATGTTTCTAAATAATTTTATTTATGACTTGTGCATATCATAATCCTTTAGGTTGTCATCTGATTTATAAAATAAAAGATCATACAAACTGATACTAAATTTATACATGTAGTATTAGTCAGTGTATATTATTAGCTTGAATTGTCACTTGTTCATTAGTCTTTGTTTTTTGTTATTTTAAATTTTAAAGGAGGTGTTTGTGTACCATACAACATAAGACAAAAAACATATGAGTCAGCATTTGGTATAATAGGAACGATATACTACACATATTTTTTCAAAGATTTTTCTACTAGTACCTAACAACACTGTAGGTAAAACAAGTTATTTCTAAAACTGAGCAGGAAAACCACTAAAGCAAGTATTCATGCTGATGTTCTTAGAAGTCAATATGTATTTCAGATTTCCTGTTGATTTTACCAAATTGAAAATGAATCTAGCAAAATAAAAAAAAAAAAAAACTAATTAAAAAAACCAAACCTATGCAATATCATATCATTAGGAAATTCTAAATGCATTTCATTTATCCTATGCAAAATCCATTTATGGAAACACATTTTTAATCTGGTTGAATAAATATTTAATCCACATAGAAGATTATTTTTTCTTGGCATATAAAATAGATGATGATTTCTGCAAGTGTTCAGACTAGCAGATTCCAGTAGTTAGTTCATCCCCTATCTTACATTCTTTCAACCCTATAAATTAGCACTAATGTTCCTAGCTCTTCTGATTAGCTCCCTGACCTCATTGAGTATAAGAGCTTTAAAGATGTGACAAAAAGTCCCAGCAGGCATTATATCACCAGTTTTTTTGTGCAAAAGGTAAGATACTTTAAGAGCAAGCTTAGTGTCCTTCACAAGTTCATGGTCAATATGTATCATGGTTTAGAAACTCTTATTCTGATGTTATCTGATAGTATGGGATTTGTATATGAAATGTCACCATTTTTTTCTGAAATTAAAGGGTTTGGGCTTCTGAAATTTTGGGGCTTTTTTTGGCTGTTTTTTTGTCTGTTCGGGGTTTTTTGTACAAAAGATAATTATTATTTGAGCTGTTATTTCAATATTTTCAAGGAATTTTCCTTCCTGATAGGAAGCAGAAATCTCCTATATAATAACAAAAGATGATACAAATAAATATAGCCTTAAGTGACAATGTTAGATCTTCTAAATTGAGTGGAAATGATAAATCTTCTAGACCTAATGTATTTGAGCCAGCATACAGCAAAAAGCAGAGCAACTCAGTTCTGTACATATCATCAGCTTGCTCAGCTGAAATCTGACAGTTGTATTCCCTTTAGCAAACTAGTAATTTAAATAGTAAACAAATTATAACTTCATGCTAGTATACTTAGATTTTTCTCCTTATCTTTTTGTATAATTAATTTTGAAAGCTACAATATATAACATGTATTCCAAGAAATAAGACATCACAATTAAAATGTATGTGGCATTTCAGTGGCAATCTGTAGTTTGTGATATTTCACTTCAACTGTTTTCCACACTAGAAGGTTTAACAAGCTCTAAAAAAAATCATTATATTTTACATCTCTGTATCAAATGATGCACACAGTTTTCATGCCACAGTTTCCAGTTTGTGACATGCAGTTTTATAAAAGGTAAAATGGCTCGTGGCTGAAGACTGAATAATGATCTAAGTTTTTTTCACAGGCTTGCTGTGACCTTCATTAAATTGCTTATGCCACACTGAGGAAGGAATTTAACCAATGATGAATTTTAAACCAAAGTTCGAAGTTTATTTACTATTCATTATTCTTGGCTTCTTCTATTTGAATTGTTCCATGAATCCAAAAGAGGGTTCACAAACTATTGTGACCTAGGTGATCAATCACATACAATGAATAGTAAAGAGTTACTATTAACAACTCAAGGACAATTGTCAACCGTTAAAGTATTTGACATATCTTTGTTTCTTTTGTGACTGAACTTGCCTCAGGTGTTCTGGCTTTTTGCCTGCATGTGATTAGAGCTTGAATCTCACAATTATTTTGATCTGGTGTCAGGATTTAGCATACCACACTGACCTTTGTCCTTTCAGCAATGAAGTTTGGGTACTACTACTGCTTCATATTGAGAACTGTTTAATAATATGGGGCCATACTAGCTTATGCATTAAACCAGGAACTCTCATAGTTCTGCAGGGTGACACAATCTTCTTTATATCTGAATTCAGCATGGAATTCAGTTCTCAAATTACTCTCCTTAAATTTCCTAAAGAAATAAAATGGGGAGTTAGTTGCTTAGGAATTAGATTTATGGAGGTCATGTTCATCTGAAAATGTTTGGGTTACTTAATAGACAGTGCCAGGAATCATAGAATCATAGAATGGTTTGGGTTGGAAGGTCACCTAGTCCAATCCCCCTGCAATGAGCAGGGACATCTGCAACTAGATCAGGTAGCTCAGAGCCCTGTCTAACCTGACCTTGAATGTTTCCAGGGATGGGGCATCTACCACCTCTCTGGGCAACCTGTGCCAGTGGCTCACCAGCCTCACTGTAAAAAATGTGTTCCTTATATCTAGTCTGAATCTACCCTCTTTTAGTTTAAAACCATTACTCCTTCTCCTATTGCAACAGGCCTACTAAAAAGTCTGTCCCTATCTTTCTCCCTATCTTTCTTATAAGCCCCCTGTAAGTACTGAAAGGCCACAATAAGGTCTTCCTGGAGCCTTCTCTTCTCCAGGCTGAACAACACCAACTCTCAACCTTCCTTTACAGGAGAGGTGTTTCATCCCTCTGCCCATTTTTGTGGTGCTCCTCTGGACCCTCTCTAACAGGTCCATGTCTCTTCTGTACTGAGGACTCCAGAGCTGGATGCAGTACTCCAGGTGGGGTCTCACCAGAGCAGACCAGAGGAGCAGAATCACCTCCCTCAACCTGCTGGCCATGCTTTTGATGCAGCCCAGGATACAGCTGGCTTTCTGGGTTGCAAGAACACTTTGCTATCTCATGTCCATCTTTTCATCCACCAGTACCCCCAAGTCCTTCTCCTCAGGACTGCTCTCAATCCCTTCATCCCCCAGCCTGTATTGATACCGGGGTTGCCCCAACACAGGTGCAGGACCTTGCACTTGGCCTTGTTGAACCTCATGAAGTTCAAGTGTGTAATGAACGGGTTAACTTTGTTCATGAAATCGCACATGGGGGTAGAGACATTCTCCACAATTACCCCTAAAAGTCTTACTGCTAATCTTGACCTTTGGTCCATGTATTTTAGATAAAAGTTGTAGCCCTTGTTCAAAGCAGAATAGAATCAATTCGGCTAATGGTGTTAAAACAACAATATGATAATTTACTTACATACTAATCGGGAAGGGGGAAGACACACATTGTGATTAAACGAATGCTTTGTGTAAAAAAAAAAACAAACAAGAAAAGCAGGGCTTGCTTAAATGTTGCGTAAAAGTCACGAGGGAAAAAAAACCAAATATAACTTACTAGATAAGGAAGAGAAAGACAACAGCTATAATTTACTAGATAAGGGGATTAACTCTACCAGGACTGCACATCTCCACAACAAAAGACATTCTACATCAAAAAGACACTTCCCCTTGAGAAGATGGACCGAATCCGCCCAATAATGAACCTACACGAGCAAAGAAAAAAAAAAAAACGAGAAACAAGACAAGGTGAAGATTGACAAGGGAGGGGTGCATAAACTGTATAAAAGGAATGTAACTATAACAGAAAGTTGCGAGCTTTTGGCGGAGCACTGCCTCCCCGGCCGCCCAGCGCTGTTTTGCTCTCTTATCACTTGCTAATAAATTCAATCCTTTATTTAATACAAATTGGCTCCTCCAATTTGTCACGAGCATCTATAACAAACTTGGTGCCATGACTCGGATCCAGGTTCTTTGGTGCAGACCCTCACAAGCGGGGAGGTGCCCTATCCCTGGATAGCCCCGTCTTGAGGAGGTGCTGTCGCCACACCCTGGACCCACGAACTCCTTTAAATTACGATAACTGAGCAAAAGAACCTGCAGGACCCCTTAAATTTTGTGCACGAAGACCAAACGAAGACCTCAGGAGCAGGTGAGTATATAAATTGTGAGCCGTTTGGTTGGGGTGGTTATCCCGAGGTGCGACTGTGCAAGAGGTCTCTCTGAGATCATGTGAGTGCGGACCCTCCAGTAGTGCAGTTCTCGTAACCCGCGAGGGAGCGAGTCATGACCGAGGGGCAGTGAGTGTGTGTGTGGATAAAGGGCACCTCGGAAGATGGGACAGAGGAAAAGCAAGTCCTCTGGACCCATGGGGATGGGGAGGAAAGATAAGTTACCAGACATACCCCCAGATAGTCCCCTAGGCCTGATGATAAGATATTGGGACAGTTCACCAAAGAGAAAGGAAAAATCTAAGGAGAAGATGATTAATTATTGTATTGAGAATTGGGGTGGGAAACCTCTCAGCAATCCTCATGTACTCTGGCCCATGTTCGGGTCCTCTGAGGATTGGGTGTGTCAACAATTAAACATATGGGTAAACAATAAGAGACCACCAGCCAGCCCAGAGGAGAGTGAATATGCTGCCTTATGGATTCCCCAATCCCGGGGACTGACATGCCTCTTTGCCTTAAAGGAGAACAGACCAGATAAACCTCGAAAAGATGATGAGGACCCCCTTTGCCCCCCTCCCTATACACCTCAGGCCCCTCCGCCTCAGGACCCACCCCAAGGCCAGGAAATAGCCCAGGCCTGGGAAGGGACAGATTCGGAACCTGATTCCCCGACCCCGGCAGCCCCTCCCAGAAGGTCTACACGTAATAGAATAAGGTGAGCAGAGGAAAGATTGTTTCCTCTTCGGGAAATGTTAGTGCCTGGTGGGGAGGGACAGGGGGGACCGGGAACGGGGTATGTGGCAGTTCCCCTTAATACAGGGGATGTAAGGGAATTTAAGAAAGAAATGGGGAGTTTGTTAGATGATCCCCTGGGGGTAGCCGAGAGGCTGGATCAATTCTTGGGACTGAATTTGTACACGTGGGAGGAATTACAGTCTATCCTGGGCATATTATTTACTGTAGAAGAAAGGGACTTGATTAGAGGGGCTGGAATGAGAGTGTGGGACCAGCAACATCAGGCTGGCCCGGTGGCGGATCAAAAATGGCCCTTAGATCGGCCAAACTGGAATAATCAGGATCCGGCTCACAGGAATAATATGTCAGACTTGAGAACAATTATAATTCAGGGGATACAGGATCTGTTCCCCGAGGACAGAATATTAATAAAGCCTTCAATGAACAGCAGAAAAAAGATGAGACCCCGACAGAATGGCTTGAAAGGTTAAGGAAAAGCTTCCAGTTATATTCTGGGGTAGATCCTGCCACTCCTGTGGGACAAGCACTGCTGAAAACTCAGTTCGTGGCCAAATCGTGGGGAGATATTAGGAAGAAGTTGGAGAAAATTGAGGACTGGCAGGAGCGGGGGTTGGATGAATTACTTAGAGAAGCTCAGAAGGTGTATGTGAGGCGAGAAGAGGAAACTGACAAGCGACAGACTAGGCTGTTGGTTGCAGAGGTAAGAGAAGGACAGAAGGGTGTGATAAGGAGACCCAGTAGGCCTGGTGGGGGAGATAAGGAAAGAATCGAGAGGAAAGGAGATAAAGCCGTAGAATGTTTCTATTGCAGGAAAAAAGAACACATGAAGAGAGAATGTAGAAAAAGGATTCAGGATGAAAAAGCGTTCCAGGAGGATTAGCGGGGTCAGGGGCTCTATGTGCTGAGGACCCTTGGTAAGAAAGAGCCCTTGATAACTTTAAAAGTGGGTCCTCAGCACCAGGAGGTGACCTTTCTTGTAGATACTGGAGCCGAAAGGTCTACTGTACAATCATTACCTTCGGGATGTAAAATATCCGGGGATAAAGTTAATGTAATTGGAGCAAAAGGGGAACCTTTTAGGGTCCCCGTTACAAAAGATGTGGCGGTGGAATCAAGTTGCAGATACGGAGTCGGAACACTGTTGCTGGTACCTGAAGCGGAATATAATCTATTGGGTAGGGATTTAATCATAGAAATGGGGATTCGGGTGGACGTGGAAAAGGAAGAGTTAAAAATCAGGCTTTGTCCCCTTACAGAGGTGGACGAGAAACAAATTAACCCTGAAGTGTGGTATACTCCCGAAACAGTTGGAAAACTGGATATTGAACCGTTTGAGGTGGTTATTAAGAACCCCGAGATTCCAGTGAGAATTAAACTATATCCCTTATCCAATGAAGGGAGAAGAGGACTAAAACCTGAGATCGAGAGACTATTGGGAAAGGGGTACTTGAACCCTGCATGTCCCCTTTTAATACCCCGATTTTACCAGTTAAAAAATCCGATGGTAGCTATTGGTTGGTGCATGACCTAAGGGAAATCAATAAACGCACTGTCAGCCGGTTCCCGGTAGTGGCAAACCCACACACCCTGTTGAGTCAGTTGGGGCCCGAGAACCAATGGTATAGTGTAATATATCTTAAGGATACATTCTGGTCATGCCCTCTAAAGGAAGAATGTAGAGACTATTTTGCCTTCGAGTGGGAGGACCCAGACACTCATAGGAGACAGCAGTTAAGGTGGACTGTACTTCCCCAGGGGTTTACGGAATCCCCAAACTTATTTGGACAAGCCCTAGAATGGATTCTACGAGAATACCAGCTGCAAGATGGGGTCGTGCTAGTACAGTATGTGGATGACTTATTATTGGCAGGAGAAAATCAAGAGGCAGTCAGAAAAGAAAGCATACGGTTGTTAAATTTCTTGAGCCTTCAAGGCCTCAAGGTATCACGGTCAAAACTACAGTTTGTGGAAGAGGAGGTAAAATATTTGGGACACTGGATAAGAAAGGGGACTAAGAAGTTAGACCCCGAACGAGTAAATGGCATCTTATCACTGAAAGCCCCGAGGAGTAAACGACAGATTAGACAATTATTGGGGCTATTTGGGTACTGTAGGCAGTGGATTGAGAACTTTAGTGCGAAAGTGCGATTTTTGTATCAAAAGTTAACTATGGATGGATTGCTCAAATGGACCCACGAGGATGAAAAGAGATTGGAGAGTCTCAAGGCCGATCTAGTTAATGCCCCTGTCTTGAGTCTGCCTGATGTGAGGAGACCCTTTTATTTATTTGTGGCCACTGAGGAGGGGACAGCATACGGGGTTTTGACCCAGGAGTGGGCAGGGAAAAAGAAACCCATAGGTCATATTTCCAAGTTATTAGACCCTGTCAGTAGAGGGTGGCCCACCTGTTTACAGGCAGTCGTTGCTGTAGCCCTGATAGTGGAAGAAGCAAATAAGGTAACATTTGGAAGTGAATTAAGGGTGTTCTCCCCCCATAATATTCGCGGAGTTCTCCAACAAAAGGCTGAAAAATGGATCACCGATGCTAGGCTTTTAAAATATGAAGGGATCCTAATCCATTCCCCTAAATTGGAGATTGGAACAACGAGCCTGCAGAACCCGGCACAATTTTTGTATGGGGGTCCTGAAGAAGAGTTAACACATAATTGCCTTCAAACCATTGAAGAACAAACGAAAATTAGGCCAGATCTAGAAGAGGTAGAATTGGGAGAGGGAGAAAAGTTATTTGCTGATGGGTCATCTCGAGTAATAGAGGGGAAAAAGAAGTCAGGATATGCAATCGTGGACGGGGGGAGCCTAGAAGTGAAGGAATCCGGACCCCTCAGTCCTAGTTGGTCGGCACAGGCATGTGAGTTATATGCAGTACTTAGGGCATTGGAACTTTTAAAGGATAAAAAAGGAACCATGTACACCGATTCAAAATATGCTTATGGAGTGGTACAAACTTTCGGAAAAATTTGGGAGGAACGGGGACTTATTAATTCTCAAGGAAAGAGTTTGGTTCATAAGGAACTGATTGTCAAAATTCTACAAGCAATAAGAGGGCCCAAGCGAATAGCTGTGGTACATGTTAAGGGACACCAAAGAGGAACGACCCCTGAAATCCGAGGGAATAATCTTGCTGACCAAGAAGCCAAGGCGGCAGCACTACTTGCTGTGACCATCACCCTGCCGGCAGGTGAAACGCCGGCAAGGATCCTAAGCCCACAGTTTAGTAAACTAGAAATGCATAGATTGAAGGAAATGGGAGTAGTGGAAAAAGAGGGTAATTGGGAACTACCTGATGGGAGACAGGTGTTACCAAAAGCAATAACATGGAAAATAATGAGAGGTATACACTCAAAGTCTCATTGGGGTGTCCAAGCATTGGTTGATCAATTCGCAATAAAGTACATGTGTATTGGGGTTTATAATGTAGCCAAGGGGTGCCTAACGTGTCAGAGGATCAATAAGCAGCATCTTAGGGAAAAAGTACAAGGGGGACGGGAATTGGCACACCAACCATTCGCCAAAATACAGATTGATTTTACTGATCTCCCTAAAGTAGGGCGATATAAACACTTACTTGTACTAGTAGACCACCTCACACATTATGTCGAGGCGTTCCCTACTGCTAGGGCAACTGCCAATACAGTAGTAAAAGTACTTTTAGAGCATATCATACCATGATATGGGAATATTGAAACTATTGATTCAGATAGAGGCCCACATTTCGTTTCCAAAGTAGTAAAAGAAGCTCTAGCCCCCTTTGGAACTAAATGGGAGTTCCATACCACTTGGCATCCACAAAGCTCCGGGAAAGTCGAACGAATGAATGGAGAAATAAAGAAACAATTAACTAAGTTAATGATAGAAACCAAAATGTCATGGGTAAAATACTTGCCAATTGCTTTATTAAATATTTGGACTCAGCCCCGAGCAGATACTGGAATTTCCCCATTTGAAATGTTATATGGCATGCCCTATGATATGGAATGCCCAGCCAATTACCCTACTTTACATGAAGATAGTATTAACCCTTATATTGTTCAGCTGATGAAAAGGAGAGAGCGATTGTGGAAGAAGGCAATGGTGGTACAGAGGGCACCCCTAGATATATCCATACATTCAGTAAAGCCAGGTGATATGTTATTAATCAGAGCCTGGAAAGAATCCTCTCTCACTCCTAGGTGGGAGGGGCCCTTTCTTGTTTTGCTTACCACAGAAACTGCTATCCAGACTGCAGAACGAGGATGGACGCACGCCTCGCGAATTAAAGGACCTTTACCCGGAGATCAGTGGGAAGTAGCAAAGACTTCAGAGGACTTAAAACTAGTGTTAAGGAAGAAAAAGGAGCTGCATGAATGAAGGAATCCTTTTGGAAGAACGGTAAAGCCTAGTTAATACCAGTGGTTCCAGGTATCCCCTGAAGATAATTTGCAAGTGGTGAACTTTGCTCCTTGGCGTACAGAACGGATACCTCATCAAACCGGCGGATATATATATTAACAGGAACTCCTCAGTACTTACCTTTTTGTTGTGGAGACTGAAGTCCCTAGACCACCGGAATATTTTAGCAGGATTCTGTGTTTAAAACATAGTAACTACAACCATTGGAGTTGGGTGTTTTGTAACTGTGTAAGGTACAGTCAGAAATTATATTGTAGTTCTAGAAGGAGATATTATTATTGTATGAAGTGTCAAGAGTACCAATTCCCCCGTGGAGGCCAATTGAATAGAGTGAAAATTAATAGACTAATTTGTGGGTGGGAATTATTAGTACCCGAAACCTGGGAAGTATATGAGAACGATTGGCCTAAAACTATAAGGCGGGGTGCTATCAGATTCGCGTGGAAGCGAGCTAGACATATCACTAGAATGGTTTCTGCTCTTAAATAAAATTTGTGTAAGGAATGCTGGTGGACACACTGTAGCAACAGCCACCCATTCAGGGACGGCTGTACACAGTGTACCCAAAGGAGAAGGGGACTAAACACGTCCGCCTTATAGGGTGGTGGTGGGGGGTAGCTACAGGAAATCCCTAACCAACCCAAAGCTTCTATGACCCTGAGTCCTGCAAGTGTCTTGTCATTTCCAGGTAATATAAAAGATTCTGCACAGTTCCTGAGAAGGAGCTAAATCCTATAAAGGCTTTGCAGGTGGAAAACGCGCCCTTAAGAAATACGACTGCTGCCGAGAAGATGAGAAACCTCGCTGCTCCAGGCACCGGAGTAGGCGAAGTAGGCAGAGGCGTACGGAAAAGGGAATGTGAGTACACTGTGAGATCATTGGCAGGTAATGGCGAGAAACAGACACTTCGAGAGGAGGAATGGACTCTGGGAACCCGACCGGGTATGCCCTGGCAAAGAGATAATCGGGAATTGACATTGACACCTATTGGTATTCCTTGGGGAACTCCACCAACAATCCGTGTTTGGATGATGTTGCTATGGTATTTGCTTGTTGGGCCTACGGTATCTGGCAATATCAGCCATCAACCCTTCAAATGGTCACTAATACAATTAGAACACTCAGTTGTCATACAAAACAGAAATTACCCCAGGTGCTCCCTCTTTTACAGCCCACTTAAGTTCCCTAGTAAGTTCATACCATGGATGGGCCCCCATGGATGAGAGTACTCGAAAATATACAGTTCAGCGTAAAGCCTTTTATATGTGTCCAGCTAACAATCCAGGAAAAGAATATTGCAATCACCCAGCTGAATATTACTGTGCATATTGGGGCTGTGAAACAATAGCATCAGAATGGGCACCGGGGGTGGGGGAAAGACCAATTTTTAACTGTGGGATGGGGACCATCAGGATGTCAAAAACCCACCTATGGGCCTCAAGGTTCGGTTCGGGGAGGCACATGTTGGCATATTTATCTTAACATTTCGAAACCTGAAGATCTAGGATGGACTATAGGGAGAACTTGGGGAATCAGGTTTTGGGAACCAGGCACGGATACAGGGGGAATAATTTTAATAAGAAAAGAGCCGGTACCCAATGAACCCTCCGTTGTGGGACCGAATCCAGTCATAGCAGAGAAAGAAGATAGTAACAGTATTGTACATACTGTCACAATCTTTCCTAACATAAACGTCACTGAAAATAACACCCCGGGCGTATCAACAAAAATCAAACCCTTGACTCTCGCACCCGGAGTCAGCCCATTGTGGGATATGCTTCAAGCCAGTTATCGAGTATTGAATGCCACCTACCCTAATATAACTGAGCATTGTTGGTTATGCTATGACATTCGACCACCCTTTTATGAAGCTATTGGGGTGGACAGTAGATTTAAGAAGGCCAACGGAACAAATCCAGCTCAGTGCTTGTGGAATAAAGAATCTGGATGTAAGCAAGGGATAACAATGTCCCGAGTATCGGGAAAAGGAAAGTGTATAGGAAATGTCCCAAAAGACAAACGGCACCTGTGTAACACAACTCGCAAATCAGGAAAAATAACAGCTGAGTGGTTAATTCCTGCAGATAATACTAAGTGGATTTGTTCCCAAACTGGGGTGACACCTTGTATATCCCTAAAGGTCTTTAATTGGACAACTGAATATTGTATACAAGTAGCTGTGATACCTAGGCTAATTTACCATCCCGAAGATTTTGTTTATGATTTTCAAACTACTCAGGCCCATCACATACAAAAACGTGAGCCCTTTACAGCCCTCACTGTGGCAACCCTCATGGCAGTCGGAGTTGCTGGAGCTGGTACAGGAATAACCTCCCTCGTACAACAAAATCAAAAATTTCAATCCTTAAGGGTAGCAGTCAACGAGGATTTAGCTAAGATAGAAAAGGCCATGACAGCCCTGGAACAGTCTGTCAGGTCTTTATCAGAAGTAGTATTACAAAACAGGCGGGGCTTGGATCTAATGTTCATGCAGCAGGGGGGGTTATGTGCAGCCATACGAGAGGAGTGTTGTGTATATGTTGACCATACTGGAGTAGTTGGAGATACAATGGCCAAGCTACGGGAGGGGTTAGAAAAATGAAAAAAACCTGGGAAGCACAACAGAGCTGGTATGAGTCTGTGTTTAATTATTTACCGTGGTTAACCACCCTATTATCAACTATTACAGGACCTCTTATTTTATTGATCTTATTTTTGACTTTTGGACCATGCATTTTCAATAAGTTGATCGCTATTGTTAAAGGGCGTTTGGAAACTGCACACTTAATGCTACTACGAAAGCAATATGAACACATCGGGGACGGAGGAATTACTCCTATCCTCGAGCGGGCAAAAGAAGCATTGGATCGATTTAATGAACAAAATCAGGATAAAATAGAAAAGGGGGGATTGTAATGAACGGGTTAACTTTGTTCATGAAATCGCACATGGGGGTAGAGACATTCTCCACAATTACCCCTAAAAGTCTTACTGCTAATCTTGACCTTTGGTCCATGTATTTTAGATAAAAGTTGTAGCCCTTGTTCAAAGCAGAATAGAATCAATTCGGCTAATGGTGTTAAAACAACAATATGATAATTTACTTACATACTAATCGGGAAGGGGGAAGACACACATTGTGATTAAACGAATGCTTTGTGTAAAAAAAAAAACAAACAAGAAAAGCAGGGCTTGCTTAAATGTTGCGTAAAAGTCACGAGGGAAAAAAAACCAAATATAACTTACTAGATAAGGAAGAGAAAGACAACAGCTATAATTTACTAGATAAGGGGATTAACTCTACCAGGACTGCACATCTCCACAACAAAAGACATTCTACATCAAAAAGACACTTCCCCTTGAGAAGATGGACCGAATCCGCCCAATAATGAACCTACACGAGCAAAGAAAAAAAAAAAAAAACGAGAAACAAGACAAGGTGAAGATTGACAAGGGAGGGGTGCATAAACTGTATAAAAGGAATGTAACTATAACAGAAAGTTGCGAGCTTTTGGCGGAGCACTGCCTCCCCGGCCGCCCAGCGCTGTTTTGCTCTCTTATCACTTGCTAATAAATTCAGTCCTTTATTTAATACAAATTGGCTCCTCCAATTTGTCACAAGCATCTATAACAAAGTGCACCTACTTCTCAAGCTTGTCCAGGTCCCTCTGGACAGCATCCTGTCCCTCAGATGTGTCAACCGCACCACTCAGCTTGGTATCATCTGCAAACTTGCTGATGGTGCACCCAATCCCACTGTCTATGTCATTGATAAAGATATTAAATAGTACAGTAAGATAAACAGTATACTGTATAAACAGTACAGACCCCTGAGGGACACCACTTGTCACTGATCTCCATCTGGACTTTGAGCCATTGACCTCTACCCTCCAGATGTGACCATCCAACCAATTCCTCATCCACTCAAAAGTCCACCCATCAAATCCATATCTGTCCAATTTAGAGAGAAGGATGTTGTGGGGGACCATGTCAAAGGCCTTACAGAAGTCCAGATAGATGATATCTATAGCTTTTTCCTTGTCCACTGGTGTAGTCACTCCATCACAGAAGGACACTAGGTTGGTCAGGCAGGACATGCCCTTGGTGAACCCATGCTGACTGTCTCAAATCACCTACCTATCCTCCATGTGCCCTTGCATAGCTTCTAGGAGGATCCATTTCATGAGGCACAGAGGTGAGGCTGACAGGTCGGTAGTTCCCAGGGTCCTCCTTTCCACCCTTTTTAAAAAAGGGTGTAAAGTTTCGTGTGGTGGGTTGACCCTGGCTGGACACCAGGTGCCCACCAAAGCCATTCTATCACTCCCCCTGCCTCAGCTGGACAGGGGAGAGAAAATATAACAAAGGGCTCATGGGTCGAGATAAGGACAGGGAGAGATCACTCAACCAATTACCGTCATGGGCAAAACAGGCTCAACTTGGGGAAAATTAACTTAATTTATTGCCAATCAACCAGAGTAGAGTAAAAAGAAATAAAACCAAATCTGAAAACACCTTCCCCCCACCCATCCCTTCTTCCCGGGCACAACTTCACTCCCAGATTCTCTACCTACCCCTCCACCCCCACGGTGCAGGGGGACAGGGAATGGGGGTTACTATCAGTTCATCACACGTTGTCTCTGACGCTTCATTCTCTTTGGGGGCAGGACTCATCACACTCTTCCCCTGCTCAAGCATGGGGTCCCTCCCATGGGAGACAGTCCTCCACAAATGTTTCCACCGTGGGTCCTTCCCATGGTGTACAGTCCTTCAGGCACAGACTGCTCCAGCATGGGTCCCCTGCAGGGTCACAAGTCCTGCCAGAAAACCTGTTCCATGGGCTCCTTTTTCTGCAGGTCCGTAGGTCCTGCCAGGAGCCTGCTCCAGCGTGGGCTTCCCACAGGGTCACAGCCTCCTTCAGGCATCCACCGGCTCCAGCGTGGGATCCTCCCCAGGCTTCAGGTGGAGATCTGCTCCCCCGTGGACCTCCATGGGCCACAGGGAGACAGCCTGCCTCACCATGGTCTTCCCCACGGGCTGCAGGGGAATCTCTGCTCAGGCATCTGGAGCACCTCCTCACCTCCCTCTTCACTGACCTGGGGGTCTGCAGGCCTGTTTCTCTTAACATGTTCTTACTCCTCTCTCTGGCTGCCATTTCTCTGCCTGCTGCAACTTTTTTTCCCCTTCTTAAATACATTCTCCCAGAGGTGCTACCACCGTCACTGATGGGCTCTACCTTGGCCAGTGGTGGGTCTGTCTTAGATATTGGCTCTGTCAGACATAGGGGAAGCTTCCAGCAGCTTCTCACAGAAGAAGTGAGCGAGCAGCTGCATGGTGCTTAGTTGCTGGCTGGGGTTAAACCATGACAGTTCTATAAGCCTTGTTTCCTTAAGCAACTAGGCTAAGTCAAAGTTATACATGCATTTTAATTCAGAATTATTATACTTCTATGCAGCCTTGTAATTGCTTGCTTTATTTGCGTGCACAACCTGATGGGGACCTTCTACTACAAATAGGTTTTCTTTTCAGTAAAAGACATACTTCTGATACTATATAGAATTTGGTCCAGCATATTATTTTCCACAGCCATGAGACAAAGAACAGACATGGTTCCAATTTCACAAGAGAAAATTGTATTTTTCAAAACAGTCATTATTACCAATAATTTTTCACAGAGCTAACTCAAGAGTCTTAGAATCAAGTCTTAGTGATTGTCATGGTTTAACCCCAGCCAGCAACTAAGCACCATGCAGCCACTCACTCCCCCCCACTCAGTGGGATGGGGGAGAAAATTGGGAAAAGAAGTAAAATTCATGGGTTGAGATAAAAATGGTTTAGTAGAACAGAAAAGAATAAACTAATAATGATAATGATAACACTAATAAAATGACAACAGCAATAATAAAAGGATTGGAATATGCAAATGATGTGCAGTGCAATTGCTCACCACCCGCCAATCGACACCCAGTTAGTCTCCGAGCAGCGATTCCCCCCATCCTCCCCAGTTTACACACTAGATGTGACGTCCCAGGGTATGCAATACCCTGTTGGCCAATTTGGGTCAGCTGCCCTGGCTGTGTCCTGTGCCAACTTCTTGTGCCCCTCCAGCTTTCTCACTGGCTGGGCATCAGAAGCTGAAGAATCCTTGACTTAGACTAAACACTACTTAGCAACAACTGAAAACATCAGTGTGTTATCAACATTCTTTGCATACTGAACTCAAAAGATAGCACCGTACCAGCTACTAGGAAGACAGTTAACTCCATCCCAGCTGAAACCAGGACAGTGACAGACACTAAAATGGCTGCTCCATTTGCAGGTTTCAAGTAGTTGCTATTTCCAGTCTGAGAGGAATAGTATTCTCCAAACCTAAAATAAAATTTAAAAATTAAAAAATGAAGTATTTCACAATGTCTTTTTCTGGCTTTTAGTCAACTCTACAGTGACTACACTGATTCTTCATTGCAGTTCTGCAGGAGAGTACTGTAATCACTGAACAGCTGTCATTATATGCTTGCAGGGCAAATAAGCAAGAGAAAAGCTGATGCCTCAGTAATGGCAGAAAATTCAACAGGGAGAAAGAACTAAGTCAGGAAAATAAATTGTTATGGCTAGCTAAAGATTCTTTATCACTCTTGTTATGATATTGCCTTTCTCAACCACTGTGATTACACTTTTTTTTTTAGTGGACGTTACTTTTAAAAAATAAAAAATAATTTCTATAATATTTAAACTAAGATTATTAAAAAGGAGGAAAGGATGAAAGGGGGAAAAAAACCTACATCAAAAACATGGTGCTAATTTTGTAGTGAAAGAAAGTAGAAAAATAAGAAAAGTTTTGATTTCAGTTGTGACTAAAGAAGCAGTCAATAGTTCACCTGATGAACATGTAGTTCAGTCTGATTACCAAATGCTGTTCTGTAAGAGCGAAACACAGAAAACAGTAAGAAAAAAAAATAATTTCTGCAGAATACCTAGATAGTTGTATTGTTATGATGACTTTCTTTTGCTTTTATTTTTCTCTACGTGGGTTTAGTTTTTTGGCTTTGTTTTATTTTGTTGTTGTTTCTTGTTGGTGGTGGGTTTTTTTTTTTGACAAAACAATGGAAACAATGACAACTCTGACAACTAATCAGCCGGAATCGAGATACATCTCCAGGTCACCTGCAGCTGATTACCACAACTGATAATACATGAATATGGCTAGCTGCCCAAGTCATATTCTCCTGCTGTCATTAAATTTGGTGCTTTTTTTTTCAGAAGTAGCTAGATGTTACATGAGTTTTCTAGAGACATAATGGAACATTGTGAACTACTTGAATTATTTTACTTTTAATTATTAATTAAATCATTTAATAATTATTTACATTCCATATTAACATTTTTAATACTATTGCCTTTACTTACTGTCTTCATAGGTTTTTTAATTGTCATTTGAACTAAACCATAGTTGGATGAACATTTGCTGCAAGCAAAATGCAGCAGCATTTAACAATTTAATCTTTTTCTGTAATTTGTTAAAAACAAAGCTATTTTTGATGTGGATATCTAAGAGAAAAAGAAAGTAACATTCCTGAAACAGGTTTCACATTTTACAAATACTTTGATTCTTAAAAGGGACAATTCACTGACTCCAGTAATGCTTGTGATTTCAGCTGATTACTTATGGTTCCCACTACAACAGTTCTGAGATTTATTGCGTATCTGGCCCTTTGTGACCTCTTCAAGGATACACTGTATATGATCCAACGCTTGACCTTTTATTTTCTTGAGAGAGGAGACACACAATCTTTCTTCTTGAGAACAAATTGCTTTGGGGGCTGAAGTCCTCAGAAAATTTACAATGAATTTTCCAGTAGGTCTGAGCTTAGTGTAGTACATACAGCTCTGCAAACTCTCCTTCAGGGAAATAAGACACTTAAGCAGTGACGAGCCAGCTTACAACATACTTAGGTTTTAGTATTTTGGAAAGAATAACACAGAGAAAATATATCATAAAGCAATCAACAGATTACAAGCATGTAAAACATATCCAGGATTACCTCTCTGGGATGTTGGCAAGTTTAATATACAAACGTATAATTATTTTAATTTTTAATTGGCATTTTAGAAGAGATTCTTGTAAGACTCAGGAGATGGACTGGGGATTCACATCTGAGATTTGGCTGGGCACTTCCTGCCCTGTCAATAGTCAACCACAGCTAGTGTACTATCCATCATCCTAGGGTTATGCAAGTCAGAGACCTTCCAGAAAGAATACGTAACAGGTTTGAAAGACTGATTCTGTATTCAGTGTATACACTGAACGAGCACAGCTCCACTCCACCCCCTGCAGACGCCCCATGTGTTATCTACTAGCCTCAACAGGAGCATTGGCATCTTGCAAAATAATGCCTAATATGGGCGAATATATTGCATTACCTTTGCTACAGCTCTGAACAAAGTCACTGCTCTCCCATTTCTGTTTTCCATATCCGGACTGAAAGCCAGACCAGCAAATCCTTACAGCTTTTAACAACATGATATATTTTCTCCTTTTCATCATATTACACTCATTGCATCCATGCTCTGCATGATAGCATATAGGTGTATATGTACATATATATATGCGTAAAGCACTCTGTAATGTATTATATATGTGTGTGTATATATGCATATAATATCTTCTTTAATATACACCATATGTAAAATACTTTGTATGTGTCTGATCTATTTTGAAAGACCAGCCCGAGTCACTAACTGTTTATTGTTGAGACAAAAAGACTGGAAAATAATTGCTTATATGAGAAAATACTTGTCTCTCCATTAGTCTAAAATAGAAAAAAAAGCTATGTTTCAGTTACAAATTTTGCATTTTTGATACCTGTCAAGAAATGTAAACTCCGCTGCCTGAAAAGGCACAGCAATATAGAGACATGCTCTTCATTTGTCTGTTAAAACACATTTTATAACATTTTAATACAAATAGTTCTATGTCCTTTCCATGTTGTTGTTAGCTATAGACTGGAAAAGGAAAATAAACTTTCCCCTTTTAAGCTCTTAATCATGTCTCTTCTTTCCACTAATAATGTAGGGGAACTTCAATAGTGAAGTAAAAGTAAATAGTGAAGAAAGAAAAAATATTTTTTTCAGGCGGCTCACTACCACAAGGTAATTTAGCATTTCATCAAATACAGATACATAGCTGGTGACCTCAGGTGGTTAAGTGATTTGCTTTCTTTCAAAGCTTCAACTACAAACATGATTCTTTTATTATTTTTATTGAATTTCTGGATTTCTTGATTTGTGATCTCAATAATATGAAGTTGATGTCTGAAAATGTAGTAACAAATATTCTGTACATTTTCATATATGAAAACACTCAGATAAAGCTCTTGCTGACCCATAGTAAGGTCAAGTTGTTCCCTTTTCATAACAACAAATACCATACTTCTAAGGAAATGTGTTGCTTCATTTTAAATGCAGCTTGACAATTTTGACAGGGAAAGATAATGACAGTGTAAAATAGCTCTCAAAAAAGTTCAGAGACTAAAAAAGACAGACCCATACTACATAGTTTTCAACTCTTCAAGAAATTGAAAGAAAATAATTTATTTATGGTGCTGTATGAATGCAAGTAATACGTTTCTGGGGAGACTCTCAAATCCTAGTTACAGCTAGAATAATCTGCTTTTATTACCCAAACACAACTTTAACATTGCTCAAAAGTCTTTGAGTTGACCATTTCAACATAAACTCTTATATCTTAATTTAACTTCCCCTATTCTAACTCAGGCACCCATCCTTAAAGCTAAATTTTACGGAACTATGGAGTAATTAATGTCTTCACTTTGCACATCCAGTATTGTTGTGGTTTAACCCCAGCTGGCAACTAAGCACCACACAGCCACTTGTTCACTCCCCCCCCACAGTGGGATGGGGAGAGAATTGGAATGGTAAAAGTGAGAAAACTCATGGGTTGAGATAAAGACAGTTTAATAATTAAAAAAAAAAAAAAAAAAAAAAAAGTAAGAAATAAAAAACTAACAAAGAGATAGGAAAATAAAGCCCAGGAAAAACAAGTGATGCAAAAAACCCAATTGGTTACCACGAACCAACCGATGCCCAGCCAGCACCCAAGCAATGGCAGCCCCCACCAAGCTCCACCCCCTGGCTTTTGTCTCTGAGCATACTGTCATACAATATGGGATATCCCTTGGTCAGTTGGGGTCACCTGTCCCAGCTGTGTCCCCTCCCAGCTTCTTGTGCACCCCCCAGACTACTCACTGACAGGTCAGTCTGAGTAGAAAAGTCCCTGATGCTGTGTAAGCCCTGCTCAGCAATAACTAAAACACCTCCATGTTATCAATGCTGTTTTGATCACAAATCCAAAACATAGCAACATACCAGCTACTATGAAAAAATTTATCCCAGCCAAACCCAGTACAAGCATAGAGAGCCATAAGCTCCTTTCATAATCTATGGCAAGGGATAGGTACCTCCAGAGAGAAAAATCTGAAATCAGTCTTTAAAGTAAGATAAATTTCCCTCTAGAAGTATGTATTTCATATCATAGATGATAGAGGTAGCTGAAGTTTGCTACCACCATTCTAAATAGAAGTCTGTAGTGAAGTGATATAACAGGAAGTCAGGGTGATTAGCTCATACTTAGGTATCTAATATTAAGACAGATTAATGTCTTCCTCAATAGAAAATACCTGTTGTGTTGTGGCTTATAAAACTAAATATATGCCTTTGATAATTTACAGAGGGACACCTTATCCACCTAAGTTTACATTCTAAATTTATAGTTTCAGAAATGTTACTAACAGAAACCTTGCATAGAAACTGACTGGGAAAAGTATATAGGGATGCTTGTTCAGTGTTAGAAGTTTTAATCCACCACAGAGATCTGAGAAGCTGGGATAGAGGCATTGAAAAATTCTAGGCTGTGGTTGCTGCTACAAGGCAGTCACTTTTACTCAGAAATCTGAACGTCTCTATGACAGCTTTAGAATTATGCAACCTCTTTTACAATGCAAAGCTTTATAGAATTATAACTGTTCTGAATATTGCCTTGCCCTATTAAACCGACTGATGAAATTTTATATAGACACAACCAGTGTATACCTATGCATTAACTTCAGTCTCAAAATTTCATTCTGATTTCACTTATTGATTTAGCTGTCTCTGGCACCTAATTAAAAATTTCACAGTTATCAATATAAAGTGTTATTCCTACAGTCAAATTCTCAATTGTCATATAGCATAACAAAATCAAATGTTAAAGTTTGAAGTTCTGATCTTTCTTAAATGTAGACAGCTGCACACAGTCATGAACAAATGCACATACAAGATTTTTCAGCATCCTCGCATGACGAAGCAAACCTGATGGATTTCAGGGAATCATTCTGGAATCCAGACTATCCTACAGAAAGTGATGCTGACAGAATTTTTATGTTTAGTAGAAAAGGTTTGAGTTGAACCTTGAATTGCTACTTTATCTCAACAAATTCAGTGAGCCAAGTTTAACTGGCCACAACTTTAAATGAAGTCACTACTATATTGATAACAATAGAGAATGGAGGAAAAATACTTTCACTAATTTTTTTAATTAGTCATAGGAATTAATCTTTTTTTACCTCCCCTCTTACGTATTTAAGGTTCCATTTAAAGCTAAAATATTTTAACATATATTTGTTTACAAAGAAATATGGATCAGGTACAGAATCTGCATTCAGATTTTAAGCCAAAACTGTCAAGGTCACTGGTTTGTCTCTTTATATTACAGTGGTACAGATGATCGGAATTTTATGTTTAGATTAGAGATTAACCCTCTTTTCAAACATGAATAAGTTTCTGTGTCTGGGATTTGAACTCTATCATATGCAGGCAGCCCTTGGATGTGCTTTGTTTGGATAAAGTCTGGGGAAAAAAAGTTAATTTTCTTCAAATATTACCTTGAAAAGTTAATTTTCTTCAAATATTACCTTGAAAAGTTAATATTAAGATTGAAAGTTACTTTGTGAGTTCTGATATAATAATGTGATTTTAATCAGATTTATAAGATGCTAGAATCATAAAATCTCAGAATAATAGAATAGAATAATACAATTAATTTGGTCTGGAATAGATGTCCTAAGGTCATCTGGTCCAACCTCCTGCTCAAAGCTGGGCTAACTTCAAAGTTCGACCACACTGCTTAGAGCCATGCCTAGTTGAGGTCCGAAAATCTCCACAAGTAGTGTATCTACAAAATCTCTGGGCAACCTGTTCCAGCTGAAATGTAATCAGTGCTGAGTACTCAGGATCAAAAAAACTAAATTATTTATTAGAATGCCTTAACAATAACTTTCTCAGAAACCATTATTACACAATCACTTGATTTGATAAGGTATAGATTGATTAGATCACTATAAATGTCAAATCATATTCTGCTCTGCAGAGGAATCTTTAACTCTGGACCTAGTAGAAAACAGTGGCCATAGAGTGTTAAAAACAGAGAGAGAAAGCACTTCTGTCAAAAGAAACTGAACATTATATGGTGTCATTTCAAAGAATACACTGTAGAATAAACTTTGACATATCTTTACTGCTTTGTGATTGAAAAAGTAAGAGAACTTTATTGAAAATGACACAGTCTTGATTAATTATTGATTTAGGCAAGTAGAACAGAGGCCTACTGGGCACATGGGTGAATTGCAAGTGTGTTAGAATGATAAGTAATTGGTAATGTCAATACCATCAGATGCTGCAGGAACTCTATGTTTGGCAGAATAAAACTATGTTCTTTTCACTGCAGAAGCTAATTAGTTGTGGAATAACAGCTCCAAAGAACTTTAAATGGCTCAGCTAAAAGTATTTGGCAACTCAGCTGCAAATATTTAGACTTTATTTCAAAAATGATGTACACTGGGTCAAGTTCTTTAGCCTTCCCTGGTTAATGTTCTGTAACTTGCTTTGCCACTAGATATGAATATTGTTGTCTAAATCTCTTAATTGGCAAAGTGTTGGCAGAATAGGAAAACACAGATATTCAGCACATGAGGGGAACCAGGAAAATAAGTTCCCCATTTAATTAATTAGATTTATTAAAAAAAAAAAAGGAATTATTGATTGGAAATGTAATAAATCTTTTAAATATTCATCAACTCTTTATTTAAAGTTACAGCTGCTTAATCTTATTCCAATGAATCCAGATCCCGGACAAGACAATTTCAGAATTCTGCTTATCATCAAGACAGTTGTTAAACTATTGTCTTAAAGCATTTTTTGTTTCCATCTTCACCTTCACCTGAACTGCTAGAGTAAATTAAATCTGCTTCAAGCAGAAAAAGAAAAAAAAAAAAAAAGAGAGAGAAAAAAAGATAAAACTACCTTCTTAATATTTTCTGCATTTTAGTAAAGATGAATCTAAACCAAACAACACTTGGGGGTTCTGAAATGGCAACATATTGCTAGAAGCAATTTTCTCCTTGAAAGCAATTGTCTCAGCTTGAAACAAGTTGTACACTGTACCACAGGGGGAAAATATTTTTACAAGCCTTCCAGCCCCAGAAGAGCTGTAACAAATTAGAAAATGCAGACACATAAGGACAGTATGAATAAAAAAAGCCCATGGACACCTGCTGCATGGTCTACCTGGTCCACAGACTACAGAGCCTACGCTAAGTAGGACGCAGTTCAGAGTAAGTGGTCATGGAATGTCTGAAACCCAACCAGCAGCGAGATGCAAGCCCTTTTGCTCTGCTCCAAAAGCCAGACCTCTGAAAGTCTAGTACTTTGAAAGAACTGAGCAGCGTCCAGTTCATTGTTTTAAGGTATAATTTGTATCAGTGATTAGAAGAACATTCAAAGCAGTCAGACAAAATGAGATGTGAATGCATTTACCATCTCAGGGAGTCCAATTCCCATATCTTGTCTTCCAGAAGAGAGCCCTAAATACCAGGTGGTAGAGTGTGAGCCTAGTAGAGGGGAATTACTTTGTGCCACCACTTAAGGCTGGACCAAAAGATATCTCTAAGAAGATACTGATAAAAATTCTCACAGGTAGAAGTTGTAATACTTACCTTTCAAGTACCATGTGAATTCACAGCTAAGCATGCAAGCTGTCTGTATGATAAGACAGAATTATCCAAGACAGGCATTTTTGTGCTAAGGCTAGCTATCAAAGTTAATCAAGACAAGAACACAAGGGAAATAGAATTACTAGAATGGAGAAACACCTTTTACCAGGGATTTTGAGCTCTTTGCAATTACAAAGGTGGAATGATTAAAGAAAGTATAGGCCTATCTCCAATAATGGTAGCCTAGTGGCTAAAAATTTCTTATGGAAATCCACACTTAAAGTCATGCTCTGATTAAAGGTATACACTTGCCCAAACTAACTAGAAGAGAAGTCAGCAGGTTTCAGTAACATGCAGTACCACCTCCAGTTCTTTAAGTTGCCTCACATATCTTGCCTATCTACAATAAGGGCTGGAAGGAGGACCTGGGGAAATAGAGGCCTGTCAGTCTGACCTTGGCTCGGTAATTGTTCTCTGCCTATTATGTTTTATGACATGTCAGATTGCTTTGAAAAACTTTTTAAAGATGGCACATATTAGTAAGTTTATTATACCTTTTCTTAATCTTTGTTTTTATTATACATTATTAATTATAGTCAACAGCAGTCAAAGGGAGATTCTCACAGCAGCTCCTGACATGACGCTTTTCTAAGTCTTAACATAAAATGTTTAAAAATATTTGGCCTTTTTACCAAGAAGCACTTCCAATAGGGATTTACATGGAAGTACTAAACTTATTTTGTATTCCTTAGTATTCTGCTAACAATAAATAAAAAATAATACCAGTAATACTACATTTCAAAAATATGTAATTATGATTTTTCTTTTCCCATTTTAGGGCAAAGCACTTGTTGCTAATGACAAATCAATTTACAATGAGATGGAAACACCTAACAGTGGTTGTGTACCTAAAAGATGGTCCAGAAGAGGACTTCTGGAATACCTAATGCTAGCACAGAATTTAAAAAAATACATTATGGTAATGAATAATATTATTTTTATTATTAAATGAGAAGTCCCAAGAAGCAGTGAAATTTTATCATGGAAAGTATGCTACAAACAGATATGAATAACCAGTTCATGCCCATAAAAGTGGCAAATCAGTAAAATTCAATTTCACGTTGGTATATTAGGTCAAAATTATTTTTTAAGTTATACTACAGATATACTACTATACTACTTTTTTTGAAAATGATGAAGGGTTTTTTTCCCTTCTGATATTTTAAAAGGCATGTTACCTTTTTTTTTTTTTTTTTTTTTTTTTTTTTTTTCACTACAGTATAAGGTAGTTTGTTATATCCTGAGCAGCTGGGACTGTTCTCTCACAATTTATGACAATGCATCACACCACAGACTAAAATGCATTGTAATAAGCATTAGTCAGGACAATAATAATAAGACATGGATTTTTTTTTTCTTTGGACAGAGTCTGAAGCAAGTAAATCGACAAAGTCAGACCCCTGAGACTCAATTCATCCTTGATTATCCTTAATGTGAGGTTGAAATAATTTGCTACAAAGCTGGTAACAATTCATGGCAGCTACCACACTGCTTAGAGTTTCCAGGCTGACATATTCAAGGTAGAACAAAAATTTTCAAATCCACCTGTTCAAATGGAAGAAGTGTCAGGGAGAGTTCTTATTGACTATCACTGTGCTATGGGTGCCTGTAGTCCATGTCACAGTCTTTCTAACTTCAGCATGTACACTAATATTTAAAAAAGGGCTTTTGAAATTTAATTGGGGGCGGGGGGTTTAGTTTAATTGCAGTATATTTTATTCCATACCAAACATTTCTGCGGTCCCTATAAAACATTTTTAATACTGACCAGATATACAATTAGCTATAATGAGGGTAATAACTTATACAGAAAAAAAATATGATTTTACTTTCTTTTATCAGTTTTTCTTTCTATTACTCTGGATGATCCTTTCCTCTTGTCCTGTTATGGAAAGAAATTGAACATTTCTGACTAGCTTTCTCAATAACATTATTTAGTGTGTATTTTTCACATCTCATTTGATTAGTCACTTCTTTAAATTAAACATGACCAGTTCATTGTTTTGTTGAGATCTTTTCCTTTCCCATGATTATTTACTCAGTATATTCTATTGTTTATTAACTAGCAATGAAAAAAAAAAAAGTCTGTTAGAAAGACACATTCTTCCAGGCAACATACATTAAACAAGTATTTTGCCCAAGAGAAACCCACACCCAAAAGTGGAAAAGCTGTTTATACTTTATTTTTCTATGGCTGTTTATCATTGGCTAGTATGCTCTTGAGGGAAAAACTAGCTGTATTTTAATTAGATAACAGTGAATATTTTAATAAGACCTAGTTAATATTTAATGTAATACACAACTAGTAAGATTTTTTAAAATATTAAAATACATATTTAATATTGAAATGGTGTATTTTTATTATAAGAAAATATAAGAAAAAACATACAGTCCTAAGTTTCCATTGTGCTATGCAGAGATATTGAAAAATGTTTATGAAACTATCATGTGGAACTAGGGCCACATACATATATACCAGCAATGAAGGCTGCACAAGGATTTTAGTGGTTTATACCACAGTAATGAAGTAGAGAGGTAAGACTGAACATTAGGGCAGGATTTAGCAGCCCACGTGTAGATGTCTAGTGTCATTTTTGCTCTCCTAAGATAGCAAGGATATTCATATAAGTGTGACAGATATGACACTGACTTTCCAGCAGAACCATGACCTTTCACTTAATCCTGGTATGGTCAGGTGAAACACTGGAGAGCATCTGAAAGAAAAACTGACGTACAGGCTGTTGAGTCCTACCCTAGGGAAGCATTCTGGGGAGTTCTCACAAGGGAAAGAAGTTAGAAAGGAGGTTACAGAAACCGTTCTTTAAAAGGTTGCCTATACTAATGCTGAAGGTATTTGAAATAGACCTATGGGTAGGTATCTTCAGTGGTTACATGTTGTCACAATTTCAGACTCTGGAGGTGAGCTCAGTGTCCAAGCACCCATCAGGACCAGTACAGCATCAATAAAGTGCATAAAACCTGGACAGTTCAGCCTACCCCAAAATGAGATGTTAGGTCTGCATTCTGTTCTCTAAATGAAGGCATCTAGTCATTCCTAGGCACTGTGAGGTACCTTTGCTAGCTTCCACCTTGCTGTAGAATGAGGCAAATCTTCTATAATTTCTGTGTATATTGGGTTTGTATGGCAAGGGTTTGGTAATGGGGGGCTGCAGGGTTGGCTTCTGTGAGAAGCTGCTGGAAACTTCCCCTATGCCTGACAGAGCCAGTGCCAGCCGGCTCCAAGATGGAGACACTGCTGGCCAAAGCTGAGCCAATCAGCAATGGTTGTAGCACCTTTGCAATAACATATTTAAGAAGGCGAAAAAGAAAACTGCGCTACTGCAGCAGGAAGAAAGGAGTGAGAATATGTGACAATATGCAGACACCATGTTCAGTGATGAAGGCGGGTGAGGAGGTGCTCCAGGTGCTGGAGCTGATGTTCCCCTGCAGCCTGTAGTGAGGCAGGCTGTCCCCCTGTGGCCCACGGAGCTCCACGGTGGAGCAGATATCTACCTGCAGCCTATGGAGGACCGCACGCTGGAGCAGGTGGGTATGACCTGAAGGAAGCTACCGCCCATGGAGAGCCCACACAGGGGCAGGCTCCTGGCAGGAACTGCAGCACGTGGACAGGAGACCACATAGGAGGAAGTTTTCTGGCAGGACTTGTGACCCCGTGAGAGACTCATGCTGGAGCAGTCTGTTCCTGAAGGACTGCACCCTGTGGAAAGGACCCATGCAGTAGCAGTTCTTGAAAACCATCAGCCTGTGTGAAGGATCTGCATTGGAGAAGTTCATGAAGGACTGATTCCCATGGGACGGACCTCACGCTGGAGCAGAGGAAGAGTATGAGAAAAAGGGAGCAGCAGAGACAGCGCATAATGAACTGACCAGAACCCCCCTTCCCCATTCCCTTGTGCTGCTTGCAGGGAGAAGCTAGAAGAGTTGGGTGAGGTGGCTGCAGGATGAACTCAGCCAGTCAGGGAGGACTGCACCAGGAGAACCTGCAGGCAACTCCCATGCGGTACTGGTGATCACAACACCTGCCTGGCCTTCTCTTTGTCTAAAAGAGCAGCAGCAAGAAGTTGTCGCGTGAAGATCTGTTCTGCTCAACACTAGAAGCAACAAACATAGTAGTTTCTTGTAAGAAAAGCCAGTAAGAGCTTGAATGAGCTAACCTGTTTTACGGATGGGGTCAACACAGTTTGCTGCAGGCTGGTTGGAGGCCTGCTCGACATTGCGCAACTAGGGGTTCCCAGCATGTGAAGGTCTGTGAGACTGTCTATACCACCCTCTCTTGATTTAGAGCATTGGCTGGAACAAAGTGCATTGAAAATGATGCTGTACAAAGTGCGAGTACCTTTCTTACTGGGTTCACAACAGACCAGCACCTCCAGGTGCAAAACAGGGAGGAACCTTCTTCCTTTATCTACCCTCGAAGGTGACACAAGCTGCCAAAGTGTTTTCACAGTCTGTGACTATATTACTAAGTTCTTCTTATTGGCGAGATCTTCAATTTTCATGGCAATTTTGGCCATTTTTCTTGCTTTTTCTAATTTTGCTTTGCCTTCACTTGTAGCTGCGTCTCTCTTTGAGGCAATGTCAACAGGAGGAAGCAGTGGTTCTCTGCAACACAAATAGGTTTTGGAAAAGAATCCACTTTGGTATGAGTTAAGAGGCTGGTGGTAAAAAACTCTCACAACAGAAACCACCACTCCAATAGTTAGGGTTGTTTAGCCTGGAGAAGAGAAGGCTCCAGGGAGACCTTGTTGCAGCCTTTCAATATATAAATGGGGCTTATAAGCAAGATGGAGATAGACTTTTTACCAAGGCCTGTAGTGACAGGACAAGGTGCAGCATTTTTAAACTGAAAAAGATTAGATTTAGATTGGACATAAGGAAGACTTTTTTTACAATAAGGATAGTGAGACACTGGAACAGGCTGCCCAGAGAAGTTGTGGATGCCCCATCATTGGAAGTGTTCAAGGCCAGGTTGCATGGGGCTTTGAGCAACCTGACCTAGTGAAAGACGTCTCTGCCCATGGCAGGGGGATTGCACTACATGACCTTTCAAGGTCCCTTCCAACCCAAACCATTCTATGATTCTGTATCTGTCATTCCTGTCACATTGCTTGGAATAGTATAGAAACATTTTGTTTGGCTAGCTGAAACTGATCATCTAAATTTTAGATGTTTGAATTTAGGTAAATTGAATGATATCTAAGTTATCTTTCAGAGGTTGCATAGGCCTCAAAACAGCCATCATGACAAAGTTTCATGTGTCTACAGAAACATCACTGGTTGCGTTAGATTGTAGTGTAGCTATAATCCCTACATACTGCAATCATATCAGAACTGGTAGAAGTGAGTAGAAAGAGATATGCCTTTTATAAAAACAAAGTTTGTGCCTCCCTCTGCTATCAGCCAGGGAGAAAATTACAGCATATAATAAAAACAAAACAAAACAAAACAAAACAAAAAAAACCCAAACACAAAAAAAAAACCCAAAACCACAAAAAAAAAAAAACCAAACAAAACCAATGCTTGTGACCAGGCTGGAACTGGGAAAATTTGCGGAACTTGGTAAATTTACATCCTGGCTGTGCCACAGACTTCCAGCAGTGCCTTGGACAAATAAGTGAGTGCCAGATCCAAATAGGAAGTGAAAAACACAGACTCAAATGTAGTTTTTCATAATATATGCTTAGATGCTGCCCAGTCTTAGAAATGCCTTGTGGCCTTACTTTTGCTGTTATGGTGTTAAATAAAAGGAAAGCACTGGAAATATTAATCTTTTGAAACCGGAAAAATGCCTTCCATATCTGAGGCCTATTTGCAAAACATATTACTGAAATAATCAATATTGCTAGTGTTAGAATGCTAATCTGTGGCTTCTGTATTGAATGCATTCCTGTTTATATTTACAAAACACAACAATTTTCTGAGACACTGACATTCCAGGGTAATTAAGATATTAATTTAAGACAGCCAGCTAAACATACCTACTTAATTTGGTAATATTTTGTTCATGGGACTTAATTATGTTTACATAGTAGGTGTTGACAAGTTCATTAACTACCTTTATTTATTCAGCAAGTAGTATGGGAGATCCTGCAATCCATCATGGGTTGACTACATCTCTGAAGAGTCAGTATACACTGTGTCTTTGTTTTCTAAAAGTATACTATTTAAGACTTTTAAAATATATTTATAACAGTTTAGTTTCTACTGATGCAGTTCTTAGCTTCTGTCTTAAATCACCTGTCCTCAAAACCTGTATATCTTTCTAAGACAATATAATAGTAAGTTAATATCATAAAGAATCATTACAGAGTTTCTGCTTATACTATTTTTAATGGACTATACCCTTTTCAGTGTAGCATGGTACTGTTGACTTGTTCTAGGCTTGTAATCTTCTGGGGCTTCCTCAACTCCAAATATTTAGAAGTGTTTTTGCACAAGTATATGCTGGTTCTTTTTCAGGATTTCAAGAACAAAGACAAAAACACTGTAAAAAACTATAACTATTTTATTAACATCCTAGAACTAGAATCCTGCCTAACTCTCACTAAGTAGGATGATTAAGACTAATGATGTGTAGTCTTTGGATTCTTTAACAATACATGAATAAATAGTAATTCTTTACAATGTTTATCTGTTTGTATAAGACTACTATTGTTTAGTTGTATATCATTTTTCTCAGAATAAATTTCCACTTTTTGTTTCCTCTAGATCACATAGAAAATATTTCAGATTGTACTGTAAAGTAAAAGCTAGAAACTTCTACTTAGGGCTTCTTACACTATAAGTATATTTAAAAACATATAATATATAATTAACATCATTAGTTATATGTTTAGGTAAAATTAATTCAAGCAATTAAATTTTATATAATATTTTTACATCTCTTTCTATTTGATCTTATTTTCTGCTTAATGTGTTCATTTCTTTATTAACTTGTTACTGAATTTTGATAGGCATTTAAGAGTTCTATAAAAATGCTGATTGAATGTGTAGAAACTTATTTTCAATTACCTAATTGAAACATATTTCAGTTCATTGTTGATTTGTACAGTGGACACAGGATTTTGGCTGCCTGAGGGAGTTATGTAGCTGCAAGAGTGGGAGTGCTCTGAGCTTCCCTGTTTTCCCAGATCCTCAGAATTCATAGGTCATACAGATAGCTCTACTTTCCAATATCCTTCATGCAGTTTTGCAAGAGGTAATTATAGTCTACAAATAAATTTTAAAAATGAAAGCTTATTGTTCACTTAGAACAATAGAACTTACGCTAATCCAACACAGTCATTAGAAAAGTTAAATGTAAAGTGGGAAACTAAAAAACAAATATTTACGAATATTAATATCAGAGTAATACAGCAAGTATGTTGCAAGTAAATATAGAAATGAAAAGATTCAAGTCTAGTTCTAATAAATGCTGATGGTCCAAGGAATAGAGTATAAATTCTGAGAGCTGCATACAAGAAGTTATTCTGCAAAAGTAATTTTAATTCATTACTATTATATAAAATACTGTGTTGGTCTTTATTTATCCACATTTTTCTTCAGTTTTGTTTGCAAAAATGTATTGATTCCTTTCACTGCTCTGGGCATATTGCATCAACTTAGGGGCTGAAATTGAACTTTGAGATAATAATGTCTTATATTGTTTACAAATGCATTTGCGTATCATTAACAAAAGATGCATCTCTCTACGATAGATGAAGGGTACCAGTTTAGCCTTGCAGATGGAATGTTGGAGGAGGATGTAAATCTGCAATTTAGACTGATTAGAGTATGTGGAACTCAAAGAATTTTAATTTCTTTAACAATTAACTGCCTGAGCAATGTTCTTATGTCAGCTATGCCAGAAGACAGCTTATTAATAAATGAACATCCTTTCCATCCCTTCTATTTGACCTTGAAGAACACTTCCCTCTCCAGGAGAATAAGTTACCTGAAGCCTTATCTTTTCAGACATGTTAAGCAGGACTGGACATAGCTGAGTAAACAGAAGAAAGGAAAAATAGCATAATGAAAATAAGCTTTGAGATTATGAGTAGCATCAAGAAACCTAAGTAAATTTGTAACCACATTAAAAAAATGATCATCATATCCATTATGATGCCAAGATGGCTTCCAGTGGTATTAGTACTACTAATGCTTTTCTCCCTTGCACTTTATTTTCTGATTCTGTGTCTACGCTCATTTTTTTTCACTCGTATTCTCTTTTAATTAGTAGTTTCCTATCTGTGATTGTTTACAATAATACAAAGTGGAAACTTTTGTTAATGAGGTCATGTTGTTGGAAAAAATAGACAAGCTTCCAGGTACAGAGTTCCATCTTCATGTGTGAAAGTGAAAACTTCACAAAACTGGAAGAGCAGGAAACTCTCGGTACAATTTAATTGTTACTGTGTTTGACAGTTTGAAAGAATATGCCTTGTGTTTTTCTAGTTTAAGTGGTTTTTTTTTTACAAAGCCCTTGCTGAAGTCTGGCCCCACCCTCCCTTCCCTAAATATCTCAGGAGGACAGAAAGACCATTCAGTGATTCATTCACAGTTCATCTTATAGTGCCCATGTCAAGACAATGAAGCCTCCAAGAGGTTCTGCTGGCTAAAAGCCAAAGCTACAGCAGTAACTGCAGCAGCAGCAAGCATTAGGGTGATATCTACTACTCACTTTACTTCTAGGATATCTAATCTAAGTAAGGTCAGTCAATTTTAATGAAGAAAGGAGAAAAAAAAATTAGCTTTGTGAATGTGTCTAAAAGAAACTACAATGTTAATTAGGTCCAACATGGTAGCATGGGCAGCCAGTTATCCATATACTATGTTTTATTTTTACAGAGAAGCCCAGCCTTGCTTTCTTCATGTAAGCAGTCCTGTATCCATGGAACTTCTTACAAAAAGGTGAACAGAATTTGACAAACTGAATGTTGAGTGCTGTAATTACCATGCTTTTAGCATAAATATTGTGTAGTAATCTAAGTAAATATATTGATCTGATTGAAATAAGAAAATAATCTCAAAGGCTGTAAATTATCTTACTTGCAGAAAGCTATCGTTTAACAAGATGTCTCCCAAATACTCTCTTGTCACTCTAGCTTGCAAACTGTCTTGCTGGTATGTATGAAAAATTGGTATGATATTCAAACTTTAAATGCTTTGTTTTGCCTAAAAATATCACAGGTAGTTTTTGAAGTAGGTATTTTATTTCTTTGTCTCTGGCTCTTTATCTCTTTCACAGAAGAATCCTTGTTAGAATTTAAAGAGTGAATAAATATGAATTAAAGAAATTAAACCGAAGGTATGTGAACAGAATGCAAACCCACAAATTATTAATTTGTTTTATATTCCGATAACTATACTTAAGAACAGAATGTTTTAATCCCTGTGAGACTTATGCCTTTCAGTAAAACAAGTATAATTAATATGAATACAAGAATCCCTGCTGGAAGGAGAGGAAATGGCAAATCACTGAAATAATTAGATTTTAAATTTGAGTACTTTAAACTGTACCCATGTATATGTTCTTTAGAAGGCAGTGTCAGAGATCTGAAGACTCCAAGCATGTAATAAAGCAAGTACAATTTAGGACAGGTCCAATAGAGGCTTTATTAACTATGATCATAGTGAGGGAACATTGTCCTCTGTCAAGTGATAGCAGAGACACAACTTATATACTGTTTTAGATAACATAAATAAAGAAAGAAAAAAAAAAGAAAAAAAAAGAGAGAGGGATAAGGAAAACAAATAATTTCAATGTTAACAAAGCCAGGTATCCATCCCAGGGAGGGATGGTCTCCTTAAGTAGCTTACTAACTGCCACACTACTAAGAAGGAATGAAACAGTAAATAATGTGCCAATATGGACAGATGGGTCTTGGTGGAGCCTATATGACTGGCACAATCTGTGTTATATTGACTCAGAAGTGGGGAGTGGGAAACCATCACAGACTGTTAGCTTCTAGTTGAAAGGAATGATCTTTTAGTTAGGATAAACCTCTTAGCCAGACCTCTCAAATCTTAAATATTAATGGTTTTACCACCACAGCAAGTACCTTTTTTCACTAGCAACAAAATAGAATTGGACCTGATAAATGTCCCCAAAATTCTCAAGGCTTGGATCATTGATAATAATAATGAAAATAACAGTGAAACCCCAAAGCAAAATTTTAAAAATTGAGACGTTTGTACAGCGTTTAGCCTCCAACTTTCCCTACCATTAACAAAGATAATAAAATATAGTCAACATCCATTTAACCATTACAGTTTGAAAATGTAGGGGGTTTTGCAGATCAGATTAGCACTGATCAGAAGTGGTTTATTTCTAATCAAAATACTCTATATGAAGCTGGTATATGTAAAGGGCTGCTGGCAATTCCTTTTGATACTCCTTTATCTCCAGAACTGTGATGCGCAAAATGGTATGATGTTGGTATTAATGTCAGTTGTCTGCTGGAAGTACAGTGAGCTTACAACAACAAAAGACAGCAACAAAGAGATTTTCAAATGTACAGATGAAGAGACAGCAACAAAGGGGAAACCAACCGTAATAAGGACAAGAAAGGAAAACAGCTTTGATAAAATATGCAGTCTAGGCTAACAGCACTAGAGGTGATTCTACTTCCCCCCCCGCCCCCCTTTATTTCCATTCCTACAGTCCCTGCAGCAACAATTCTAGTCATATTGAGTAGTGCTTTTTTAAGATTTTAAACAGAAAACAAAGCTGGCAAATTTAGCCTTTACACTGTGTTTACAAAGACATAGTGGAAAGCCAGCAAAAAAGTAGTATCCTTCCTTTCATTTTGCCATAAGTACAAATGATTTTTCAGTAGTATAATTAGCTTTATGCTCCATTAAACAAAACAAAAAATGAGCATCTTATCAAGCAAAATAGTTTAAAAGTATATTCCACATGCATATAACCACAGACACTCACACCAGATACAAAGAGTTGAATGAAAGACTTTAGGCTTGTGGGGTTAATTCACAACATCAGTGTTGTCGTCTTGGCTTCCACAGGCAGGACATCATGTAGGTAGGTATCACTGCTGTCCTGAGCTGCATTTTCATGCTTCTAGGGAAGATACCAGCTGGCTATGAATTGCTGGCTGTACCTAAGGCCACCTCATCTCTGCAGGTGAACTCTGTCAGAATACCCATGGAGAAATAGGCTGCCTGTTCTGTCTAACTGTAGATTGATAAATTAGGGTCCACATGGCTATGCTAGTAAACTAAATGGCATCTGATCATGGCCTAAGCATTGAGATTCAGTTGTCTCATCATCCTGCTCCTTGGTATATTTTTGGATCATGTCGACAAGCTTGCTTTCAGACAGCACATGCAACCTCTCCACTTTTTGAGGTAGTATGGCTCAGTTTCTTTTTCTGTCAGAATGAATGAGGCAACATGTTCTAGTAAGAAAGGCATTTTTGTTCTACAGATGTGACGTTTGCTATGTCACTTGGCCAGTGAACAGATCTAAGCCATGTGGTTCCATAAATTTCTATGGAAATTCAGATTTTATGCTGTAAAAGTAGCCCCTACTTTTGGAGGGACAGAGATACAAGATGCTTCCCTGAAATCTACAAGGTGCATTAATGATTTTCCACAGAGATTCAGTATGTTCAACAGATTATCAATCTCAACATAACTAGAAGTAATTTTTCACAAGCCTTCTCCAGGTCACAGCATACTAGGAAAGAGGAGGAAGAGTGTACATAAATTATTTGGTCTGTCTGCACATACTGGATGGCCCTCTGGCATATCTATGAAGCTTAATAAGAAAATACCACTAAACTGACCTGAATTTTGTCCTCATCTTTTTCATATCATCTGTATGACTCAGAACCTTCAATAGTGTGTGCTTTAAAATTCATACTCTTATTCTACTATCATTTATTAGTGATTTTTAAATTACTAATATTGAAAACCCACAACTGGAATACTCATCACCCTAACACGACAATGCTTCTCTTTCTGTAGACTAAAAAGTAAAAACAAAGAAAACCCCTTGGTTCCTATTTTTCAGTCAGAAGACTGGAAAGTAGAGGGAGGATTGAAGACTTTTTCATCTTTTCAGAAGTCTTCTAGTGTCATTTTGGCAATGCATATACCACAAATGGTTTATGATAATAAAACAAATGTGATTTATTTGGCCTGTATGAGAGTCACAGAATTAAGAGTATGTCCAAACTAATTAATAAACTTGGAGTTATTTCCTATTGCTTTTTGAATTAAAAGAAATCCCAATGCAGGTGTCATAAAGAGTACAACTCCTAAACATAAAATAGAAAATGGCCAAAAATAACTTAAAAATTGCCAGATTGAAAGTTGCATCTGAAGATGTGGCTTGGGGGGGTGGAATAAGGAATCCTAGGAAGCAGGAGACCAGCATATGCTAACTTACACAGCTTTTACCTGGTATGTAACTTAATTTACATATTTCTTGGAGAATAAATATTTCCATATGGCAAAGATATCATAAGTTTCGCAACTTGAAAGGAAACATTTGTACTGCAGAAAAATTTGTTATTATAGATCAATAAGAGAAATGAAATCAAAAGAATAAAGAGTTGATAAAGTACAAAATAATCTACCATATTTGAGATCACCAAACTTTGATTCATATAAAATAAAGATAAAATAATAGAAATATAGTCAAGGTTATCTTGACAACCCTACATCTTGTACCAAAAGACTCTAACTGGTTTCCCATCCCTGTCTTTTGAAATTTACTTTGTTATGCATATTATCATACTACTGTTTCCAAAAGGTCTGATGATTATATTTTGGAAACCACACTGTATTTTTTTTCAGGTAATCAATAAACTCACAAACTGTGGCACACAAAATCAGTTTTAGACATGTATGCTCTTGAATATATGTTGTTCCTCCTCATTACATTAACCTTTTCATATAAATGGCATAATTAAGCTATTTTTTGAAACAAAGCATGCATAAATTATTTTATTTTTTATTAATAAATTGTGGTCTGTAAGTCTTCTGGGACAGACCACTTACTCTCACAGGGAGTCACACTGTACTGTGTGTTATCGACCATAACTTGACAACAAATCTTTACCATTATAAATAAGGGCTTCAAACTTTGGCCTAATAAAATGGAGGATTTTGTTATTACTTACTGTTATCTGATGTATTGTGGTCTTGTCTCAGCCTTGTTCCAGGTCTGTGATTGGTTGACCCTGGCTGGACGCCACGTGCCCACCAAAGCCGTTCTATCACTCCCCCATCCTCAGCTGGACAGGGGAGCGAAACATATAACAATAAGCTTGCGGGTCGAGATAAGGACAGGAGACATCATTCACTAATTACCATCACAGGCAAAACAGACTCAATTTGGGAAAATTAACTCAATTTATTACAAATCACCACAGTAAGGTAATGAGAAATAAAATGAAATCTCAGAAGATCTTCCCTCCACCCCTCCCTTCTTCCCAGGCACAACTTCACTCCCGGATGTCTCCACCAAGCTCTCCCAGCAGCACAGGAGGACAGGGATGGGGTTTATGGTCATCACACGTTATTTTCTGCCGCTTCACCTCCTCAGGGCGAGGGCTCATCACACTCTTCCCCCGCTCCAGCGTGGGGTCCCACCCACGGGAGACAGTCCTCCACAAATGACCCCTCCTGTCCTTATCTCGACCTGCAAGCTTTTTGTTATATTATTCTCTCCCCTGTCCAGTTGAGGATGGGGGAGTGATAGAACAGCTTTGGTGGGCACCTGGCATCCAGCCAGGGTCAACCCATCACAGTGTCTTAATGTGAGGCTGAGCTACAGTCGAACAAGAACCTAAACAGA
This sequence comes from Astur gentilis, assembly GCF_929443795.1. Lineage (NCBI taxonomy): Eukaryota > Metazoa > Chordata > Aves > Accipitriformes > Accipitridae > Astur > Astur gentilis. The sequence goes on from NC_064892.1 coordinate 11,852,897, forward strand.
GGGTTCATTTGTGAGTTCATATAATTTTTGAATCTTCTGGTTTGGATCATTCTGGTTCTGTTTAAACTTGAAGTTTCCCTGAGACTGCTCTGCTGCCATGGCTCTAATAAGCTTTCTACAATTAATGGACCCCAAAATACCTGTTCACCATTTCATACAAATACCTCATACATTCTTACTAAAATGAGACTTGCAAACTCTATGAAACCTAATAACATCTCCATGCCCATAGAATTCTCTTGAGCCTAGTTAAATCAGCTTTATGACAACATTGTGTTAGCAACAAGTTAACATAAGATTCTGTAAGAATCTAGACTAATTAGCTTAAATAAAATGTCGGAAAATGACCATGCTGTAGATATCTATAGTGGATTTTCCACAAAATATATGTGTATCTAAATGACACTTCTATGAAATATCAAGCATATATTTTACTTGCTTTTATTTTTCTCCTTCCCTAAGAAAAGCCTGAAAGGAAATTTCAGAGGAATTAGCCTATTTTGTTCTTTGTACAGTAGCCAAAACAACAACAACAAGAGAAAAAGAACAGATTAAAAAAATAAAATAAATTTTCTTTTGCAAATCTACTGTACATACCCACATAGAAACTTTAAGGTACAATAATGAGCTGCAAATAGATTTATTATAACAAATTGAAGAGATTAATGAAAATGGTGATGTACATTTCAGAGATGTTCATTAGGGGAAAAGAGCGTTCATTCATGATAATGCTGGTGTTAACTTACTTTGTAAATTTCCAAATACATTCTTAAAAGACTGCTGGTACTATCAACCATTTAATAGACTACAGACTTTTTGGATATAAATTATTACTATGTTTTAATTGGTTTTAAAAAGCATTCATTGAATTGAACTGCAATACAGAAGTTCTTTTCAGAATAAAAGTTTCTGTCTTACAGAATGCAGGAAGCTGTGTAGGACTTAGAGCCTTTCACTGAAACAAATTTTTGAGTATTGCTTCTGATGGAAAAAATTTGCCATGGCACATGGGAAACATGTAAACTGAAGAACACAAGCACACACAGGAGGATAAATAAACTTGATCAGTAAATATAGCAACTTGTTAAATATTAAAAAAGTGAACCCATTATGTAAGTATAAGTTTAGTAAAAGAAAAAAATTATCAATTTTTTAAAACTTATTTTAGAACTTATCACTAAAACATTTAAATCTCTACATGGTGATTTCCTGAAGGGAAAAAGAATTGCTAAGGCAATGTGCAAGATTTGCAAAAAAAGAGGACAAATGTTAGGAAACAACAGGGCAAACATTATTAATGATATCATACAATATGTCACAGAGGGAGGAACATAACGCAGAGCAGTATACTTCTTCTGAATGAAGTATATTTCTCTCTGATATCTGCAATTTGGGATGCAGTTTTATGTACTCTATTCCACCAATAGACTGTAATCAAAAGAGGTAGCCATGTCTCCTATATATGGCCATATATTCCTTTGTACTTCTTTGCACTAGATCTTGAAAGTCTAGAGGGTAAGATTTAAAAATCCATCACTTTGCTTTTGTTGTTTTTTTTCATTACCTTCTGTTAATCGTCAGCTCATCTGATTCATTCTGCAGTCTTAAAATAACCACCTCTGATAGAAGGAAGACAGCAGGAACAAGTAGCTACAAGAAGGGTAAAGGAAAGGAAGAAGGGCCACCACTTTCTGTGGCAGGCCACAGTCAGATCTAAAGCAATGCAATTCTCTACTTCTTGAACAATTTGTAGACCTGTTAAAATGTTTCTCTCAAAATAAATAACATTACAGTGCTTAGGTAAAGACTAGCAAGAGAAGGCATGCAACAGAAGTGTTTCTGTGCTTGGAGTAATGTGCTGAGCATATACAAGTCAAATGATTACACAGTATTACTACTCCCTCTACAGCCAGGGGAGCATTTGATTTGCCTTCTAGTTGGACTTGATATGAAACCTCCTAGTAGCCATACCAGGTTTGGGAAATAATTATGACATCTAGGACTGTGGATGCAAGTGAAACAATCACATGGGGATACAACAAAAGTGAGCATAAGGAAAAACTACAAGTACAAGCCATTAACTCGAAACTTTACAGATCTGATTTGGACTTGTCTACAGACATTTATGTGATTGTTCCATGCTGGCCAGTTATCAGTGAAGGAAAATAGTACCTTGATTAAAAATCTGAATCTAGACTGTTTAACTTAAGAAATCATGTTCTTAATACATGGCAGGAAAAAAAAATTAATTGCCTTGCAAATCAGATTGAGAACAACAAAAAAAAAAAAAAACAAAAAAATCCCCCACATAATATTTATTGGTTAATGGGGTGCCAGGAAAAGTTGCAGAGAAAGTAAAAAGTACAGGAAGTTTTTAGCAAGAATGTCATAAATATTTAAGATGAGCTCAGGCTCCAGACTCCAAATGTCTAACTCTAAGTGTCTGCATATAAGCATTTAGGCTTCCACCACAGAAGTAGGTCTTAGCTGACTTGTTAAAATTTCCTAATGTGCCTTAGTTTCCAGTGCAATTTGAGAGTAAACTATCTTGCCTGAGCTCCAGCTGCCAACATGGGAGGGCAGAGGTCAGCTGCAGGTCCAGCCTTGTATAGATGTCTCATATCCTAAGGAGTTTCCAATGAAATTTGATACTGATGTTTGCCTATCAGAAACTACCCTCTAGTTAAGAGTGTTGGAACCTGGTATCTCACTTTAAGGTAGATGTCTACAGTTGGTCAGATGAATAGCTCTCTAAACCAATGAGCTGCCAGCACTAGCAAACTGAATCCCATGACTAAACTTAAAAGCCTGTAGTCTCAAGCTGAATCCAACCTGTAACATTTTGATACCTAAGTTAGTGCAGATGAATCCTGTTCCAAATCTTCCATAATGAGGGAAAAGGGAATGGTATAATGTTCTTTCTATTCTAGGCAATTGCAACAGTACTGTTTGTCCTATTTGTGGGAAAGCTGTAGAAAGAAAGATATACCAAGTGCATTGAGAGACTTATTTTTTTTTAAATATGATCTCAAATTGCAGCATTTTTAATAGATATGTTATCAAAGTACAGCAACGAATTAGTTGGCTTCAGAAGACAGAGATGATCACACAGAAAGATCGACAATTGGCTGAAGGAAGCTTTGCACTTCTGTTTAGACATCTTGCAGAAAAGAGGTAGCAAGAATGTAATTGTTTTGTTCAAGCAACACTGAGGCATAGTAAGGTTAATCAGAGAGTCACATCAAAACAGTTTTTTCAGTATGCATGAATATCATATCAAAGATTCAGTCAATTGAAAATAAGCAAATAATTCAGAGCCTACTTATATGCTTTGGATTCAGGCCAATGCTGTGAGCTTAGATATTAAGGGGAAGAAAACTGTATCAGGCAACTTTATCAAAGTGCAGTGACTCTTTTCTTCAGGGACAGCTATTCTTTCTTTTTGCTCATGCTCATTGCCCAGGCAACAGCTTATGCAGTGATCAGTCTTCACCAGCACAAAGCATTAGCATAAAACTGTACAGATTTAGCATTAAATAGGTACAGGCTTATGAGTTTGCAAGAAAATTTGTCTTCTTGCAGGTTCTATATTTGTCATCTTTCTAAAATGTACTGTAAGCAAAACTGACACCAACATGGGCCATCCTCAAGGCCTCTGCAATGTGAACAGACTCAAACTGGGATTTAAGGGATGAAAGAACATTAGGCTGAGTTCCTGGATAGTTGAGGAGAAGAGCAAGTGTAACTCAATGCAGCTAGTGAGGATTATTCTTTTCTTATTCAACTTATTCACCCATTATACCAATGTTACAGAAAATAATCCCAGTGTAGACAATCTGTGGATACAGGTGCAAATGAAAAGATTACTTTTCTTTTCATTTTTCTCTCTCTTACTTTTACACTTGCTCATGTATGAAGCATTCTCCTGTTGGATCTGACATGCTGGTGTCCTCTCAGGCTCTGGGCACTCCTGGGTGTGTAGCATTCAAGACTTGGAGTCAAGCTCCAGCATTGTATATGTTTAGACTCTTATCCTAAGGGAAAAGGAGGACAGAGGAAATGGCACATAAGGAAAAGAACTAACTTCACTCAATGATCTACACCTACAGCCAATCCTTTACTTCTGCTTTGCACTGCCAGAATGGCGTAAAGTGTCTGGGGTGGAATCTGACCCTAAATATGTAACTTTGCTCACTTCCTCAGGTCTTTTGTCCTGAAATATGCTGCTGAAATTACATATCATTTTGTCTGTCCATGTAGCCAGATACTTATAAAGATAGTTTCCACAATTTTTCCTGATCAGCACCTTCTGAACTATAAGAAAGAGGTTGCTGGCTAGGGTCAAAAAAACCCACTTGACAGATACAGTCTTAAACATAAAAGCAGGATTATTTTTTCTTCCTGGCCTTGCTTACATGTATCACAGCACACAATCTCTATCCCCTTCATATTAAAAGGGCCTATGTCTCAGCTGCCCATGGCTCCCTGGATCACCATGGACATCTGAAATTCCTTCTGTACAGTGCTACTTTCAAAATTACACTCAGTCTAAAGTCAAACTCTTTCAAGATTTGAACTAGGCATAAAATACATCATTCATCATTTAAAAAAGCAATAAATGATATAGTAATAGAATACGTTCTTACACAATTTCTATCTATAGCCTTTTGACCACATTTGGGCTCAGATACAAGTCCTCTGGAGCATCTATTCAATATTCTCCAGCACATGGCTTTCCTTTCAATCACTTTTTTCTGCCTTTAACAGGTCCTGCATGCAAAAAAAGAACTTTTTTTAAAAAAAGAAAAATAACCACTTCTGGGTGTGTTTTCTTCTGAGATGTACCTAAGAGACTAGTTGACTCGGCATCTGTTTTTCATTTCATTTAGCTTTAACTTTCAACTTGTTTCACCTGTGTATATCTCTTTTTATAATTTATGGGTGAACTGATTGCACATGCTGCTTGATTTAGGAGTATCCTGTCTGTCAATAGGCTAGAAACTTATTTCTCCTTAAATACTTTATTTAGAAATTGCTTGCTTAGTCTTTCTACAAGGCAAATTTGGAGATACTTCAATCATCTAACACTGTCAACGCATAATGCTTAGTATTTATTTTGAAAGTGTATATGTTAAGCTCACAGCCAGAAGATCAGAAACGAAAATGGAAACTCACAAAATCCATTTCTGCTCTCCACTCGATTTGGTGATAAAACTAGAAAATTATTGGTTCAGAGAGCTTTGTTGGCAAACTGACCTACCTCAATTCCCCTAATGATACCCATTATTTAAAGTTATTGTATACAAGCTTAGGTTTTCAGCAATAGGTCTTCCAAAGAGGCTCCTAGAGGAAAATGTGTTTTGATCTTGCAGATGAAATTATTTTCAAGAAATGAAGATTCTCCATGGATCCCAGGTGTTCCTGGCTCCCTTATATGGGAGTGCTAAGAAACAGCATGCTGACAAACCTGCCAGAAACTTTCATGTGAGAGTGTTGATAACTGCAGCAACACTAATGGACATAACTGAAATAGAGGATCTAGGCATCTACTATTTGACACTGGAGTCAATAAACTAGGACAAGTTTTAACACATCTTGGCACGACCAGGAAAAACTGCAAAATCATAGGGGACTCTTCTGTTATTCAGTTATGTCTTTCTGGAGCTCCATGAGGTGTATAATAAAATCTGTCTTTTATGTTACGCAATATGGATCATTTAGGGCTCCAGGACTCATCGGAACAGATGTCTCCTAGGTAATTTTGTGCAGCATGATTGTCCAGAAAAGTGGCCATCAGTGAAATTGGCAGACACTACCAAATATTTTCTGTCTTCTGTTTTCTTAATAAGAAAAAAATGTTGTCACAGAAGTAATTTTATCTTATTTGCTTATAAAGTCCATTCCTGTAATATGTTTTACTAATGACCATGTTATTTTATCAGATTAAGTTTTCTCTGTGTGCTGGTTTTGGCTAGGATAGAGTTAATTTTCTTCATAGTATCTAGTATGGGGCTATGTTTTGTATTTGTCCTGAAAACAGTGTTGATAACACAGGGATACTTTTGTTACTGCTGAGCAGTGCTTACACAGAGTCAAGGCCTTTTCTGCTTCTCACCCCACCAGCAAGTAGGCTGGGGGGCACAAGGAGCTGGGAGGGGACACAGCTGGGACAGCTGACCCCAGCTGACCAAAGGGATAACCCAGACCATAAGACACCATGCTCAGCAATAAAAGCTGTGGGAAGGAGGAAGTGGGGACATCTGCTGTTATGGCATTTGTCTTCTGTCCTGGTTTCAGCTGTGATAGTTAATAGTCTTCCTAGTAGCTGGTACAGTGCTATGTTTTTGAGCTAGGTATAAGAATGTTGATAACATTAATGTTTTCAGTTGTTGCTAAATAATGTTTAGACTAAAGTCAAGGATTTTTCGGCTTCTCCTGCCCAGCCAGCAAGAAGGTTGGAGGGGCACAAGAATTTGGGAGGGGGCATAGCCAGGGCAGCTGACCCAATCTGGCCAAAGAGATATTCCATACCATGGGATGTCACATGTAGTATATAAACTGGAGGAGTGGGGGTGGATGGGTCACCACTCGGGCACTAATTGGGCATCGGTCAGCAGGTGGTGAGCAATTGCACTGTGCATGATTTGTATATTCCAGTCCTTTTATTATGACTGTTGTCATTTTATTGGTATTATCATTAATAGTTCCTTCTTTTCTGTTCTATTAAACCATTCTTATCTCAACCCACGAGTTTTACTTCTTTTCCCAATTTTCTCCCCCATCCCACTGGGTAAGGAGGGAAGTGAGTGAGGGGCTGCGTGGTGCTTAGTTGCTGGCTAAGCACCACAACATCTTCCCAAGTAACTGTTATGTGAGATAGAGCCCTGCTTTCCTGGAGATGGCTGAACACTTGCCTGCCAATGGGAAGTGGTGAATTAATTCCTTGTTTTGCTTTGCCTGCAGTCACAGCTTTTGCTTTCCCTATTAAACTGTCTTTATCTCCACCCATGAGTTTTCTCACTTCTCTTCTTCCAATTCTCTCCCCCATCCTGCTGGGGGGCAGGGGGTGAGCAAGCAGCTGTGTGGTGCTTAGTTGCTGGCTGGGGTTAAACCACTACACTGCTTAGATGCAATTTTGAAGCACTTGCAAGGAGGGTAGTGCTGTCTGGTAAGGAACTGACAAGGGAGCTTTTTGGTTTTCCAGTGTTTTGTTTGGGATCTCAAACCCTGGTTATACTAAATTTATACGACAATTCACAAGCCAGATTAAAGTTTCATCCCACCTTTTGAAACAATGAAACATTAAATCCATTCAGAGGTTGCAGTAATCAAGGTAGAATTTCTCTCTGAATAATTCTCTGCTTGAGTGTTTCCCTCATAGAGCTGAATAAAATGGAGACTTGCCTCTATTCAAGCTTTCAAAAATGCCCTTAATACTGAGAGTTAGCTGGCATTGTATTACAAAAATACCAAGAGAAACCAAACAGTTTTCATATTCAGAGGAATTTTTTTTATTTTCTACTTATGAATAAAACGCTATTTTATAGTTGTCTTTTATCAGTATGGGATTCAAATTACATTAACAATTGATGCTTATTTGGTGAAACAAAAGCAAGCTTGCCAGATATAATGGTGGGGTATTGTTTTCCCTGGCCAGATGTTTTTTTTTGTTAGAAGCATCAGCAGGATATTTGCAAAGCAGTTGTGGCAGAATCCATATCTTTAAGAGAGAAAATACATACTGAGCAATAAATTGGGCAAAATATTACAATACAGTGAATGGGGGATGATATGTCTGCTGCTAAGTCTCAACCAATGCGTGCTTATGCATCCTAGAGCTTGTCCATATGAACACAAAAACACTTTGTTAGAAAAGCACGCAAGCTCAGCACTGGTAGCCACAACTTTTCAGTAAACATGTAATGATAGGCCTAGTGTCTCTCTTGGTCACTGAAGACAAGTTTGTGAAGTGCACTTTCCACAGCGTCAATGATGATGTAGGTAGGAGTCAAACTATAAAAGGAGCTATCTCATAATGCAGTAGAACAGTGGGAAACCTTGAGAAGGGCAGAACCTTGGGAAAGTTTAAGGTTTAGATAAAATGTTACCAGCCCTTACGTTGTTTTCAGTGGGGGAGGGGGGGGGAAGGCTTTCCTTTATGCTTTTTCTGGTTTCACAGAAATGGTGATCCCTAAATGTATAGAACCAGAAGATTTATTAAAGGTAGCAAGGTTCTGTCACAACCCGTGCTGGACAGACCGGGGGACGGTGGTGGTGATTTCGGAATTCCCTGGGGCTGAATTCAGGTGAAACGACGCCAACCGACGGGTGGAACGTTCCGTTTGCGGCAGAGGCAGCCTGAAGGCGGGCGGCGTTAACAGCAGGCGGCGGGGTTTCTCACAGCGGGAACTGGCGCCAAAGCCCCTCAGGAGCCCGTGTAACCCGCGGTCACCCTCCCTCCACAAACACACACCACAGGCCTTGCTTATCCGGGGATCAGCTCAGGGCGGAGAATGAGGCGAGCCCTCCCGGCGGGGCAGGAGCTTCAGAGCGGACCCCCTCGCTTCCCAGGCTCCCTCTCGGACAGGACAGGAGAGGAGAGGAGCCCGCCGGCGGCTGGACCCGCTCCCAGTCCCAGACCTGGTCAGCCGTGAAGTCTAGGGATTATGGGGGGGGGGGGCTCTCACCGGCCTTGGCTCCAGCGCTGCTCACCTCAGCCGAGGGCACACACACGCAGGGCTTCAGTTCGCGCCCTTTTATCCCCTCCTGGCCCCTCCTTCGGGCGGGCACTCGAGCTCATTAGGCTAATGAGGTGTGACGGGCTTCCAGAACCTTCGGGAAACGGGTCGGTGGGCTTCGGGAGTACTGGAATACCCTCTCCCTCCTTGCAGACATGGCCGTTGTTTGGCCTTTGCCCGTACGGGGCGAGCTGCCCAGCTCAGCACCTCAGAACGGGGAATCTGTGTGGCCTCCTGAATGCGTTGTTAGGCAGAACTTGCCCCGCTACAATGTTGGAGACATTAACTCTTTCAGTGCCTCAGATGTGGTGTTGCTATGCAGCCTTGCAAGCCAGTTCCATTCGCAAAAGCCAGGCCCGGTCTCTGTCCGTCACAACGGGTGTCTGAGGGGTTAACTCCATCCAGTCTCCCACAGGTTCCTCACTCCAATAATGTAATGTTTATTATTTCAATGCTTTATATAGCAGTACCAAAGGCAAATCCTGCTTATCTGAAATAACACTAAGAAGGAGAGCAAGCTCTGATATGTGGTGGGTAACTGTGTTCAGGACACAGGGATCAAAGTACGGAGAGTTAATGTATGTGAAAGACAGAGTCCATGAGAGATCTGTGAAGGGGCAGGAGGTCTGTGATTCTCTCTGCTGATGAGTTGAGGGACTGTTGAGAGACTTTTTTTTTTTTTTTTTTTTTTAAGGTCAAACAGTAGTAATGAAGACTTGTCTCTGAAGGGACTCCATGATCTGTTTTCTTTCCATGAAAGCTTTGAAATCCTGACTTCAGAAAGATTGTCCCCTCAGGAGACATACATGACTTACTGAGCTTCTGTGCGGCCTATGAAAGTCACATATATTTGAGGGAGAATAACACAACCCAAACCATTCTAGCTGAGGGAAACAGTTTATGCCTAAGTATGATATGAGAAATAGTGGCAGACTAATGAAAGATTGTGGTAACAACTTTCCCTTTGGGATGCACATCCTGGACACAGAGCAACACATAAGGGTTTGTGCTTACATTCGTTTTTCTGTAACTTCAACTATTTTCTTAAGGACATTTTGCCACTAAGAAGTTTTAGGGCAGTTATGTGGGAATAACTTTTTAAGTTGGTACAAATATATACTTTTATATGCTGAAAATATCAGCTTTTGTTGAGTAATAAAACACTAGCTATGATGATTTTTTTCCTAAGTTTTCTTGGATCAGAACCCTTCTGAGATTTCACTGTCTCTCATATTTACTTTTACCCATAGGGAATTTAATTGTTACACTTGCTTGTAAGTTTCCTTTATTTTGTACTTGATCTAATTTTGTAGTCATTTGAGTGCTGGCACTCCTAGCTACCTAAATGAATTTCTCTGCATATTTAATAATTATGCCATGGATGACATGCTTTATGGATCTGATACTGTACAAACACTACTGATTCCATTTGTGGTGAACCTTGTGTTTTGTGACCGTTGTTTGGTGTGCAATGCTTTTCAACCATGTAAAAATCTCCCCACATTCAAAACTTTTGTCCAGTACTTTCATTATCTAATATGTTTTTCTCCTTTTTTTGATAACTGATCTTTATTATAGCAGATAATTGATCTTTATGAGCATTGTGTGACTAAAAAATGGACCTAGGGTAACTGTCCTAAGACTTACTCTGTAGTACCATCCCTTTTCACATACCTAGTCCTTCCCTTCTGCAAGTAAGGTCACACTAATCTAATTGGCAGCACCTTTTTTCTCTATCACACTACAGATAAGATAGTTGGAGGAAAAAAAAAAAAAAAGTGTATGCCAGTGTGGGAGCTAGGATTTTCTTTACAGAATTAAGAAAAAGAATCTGTAATCTATGATACATGGGGCCCCCAAAAAAGAACAGGCAAAAGAAAACCTGACTATAACTAAAAGGTCTGGGCTCACAGTTTCAAGGAGGTAGACCTTTTCTACTTTAAGTCACATAACATCTCTCTCCCTGGAGTCTTTTCCAAACTGTGACCCTCTACTTTTCTTTCCTGATATGATATTTCTGCATAATTTCCTTTATACACAGAGTTTCAACTATTTTTTATGTAAATGACTCAGACAGAGTTCTCACTTTTCACTTCTGACCTCTCTCCTCTGTTTAATCCATCATCTATCACCTCCATTTTAACATGGTTCATAATGATGTTCCTATTTTCTTGTAATAATCCTCAGGGGGACTGCTGAAAATAGGATTATTCATATGAATAAGGCAATAGGATTTTACCTTTGAGCTCTTCTATCTGTGTTTTGAATCTGAGAAGGACAAAGTGCCAGACTGTTCCAATCAATGAGTTGCAATATTGTTCTGTAGCTCATGCAGCTCATTTTCTTTCCTGTTAAATATTTAAAGAAAATATGCAAGGCACTATCGTACATAAGTTGCAAAGAATCTTATACTCATTTGGTACAGACTTTTGCTACTGCATAAAACCAGGGCATATAATCTTTTAAAGAAATCCATTGAACTTTCCTTTTTTTCTTTTTTTTTTTTTAAGCCCATATTTCTCACAGAGAGATTTTCAGAATCTCATTTCTCTGACTAATGTTAATTCTAATATGTGATCTAAATTTATTCACAGACATCTTATATCTATTTATTTTGTGTCTGTATTGTCCCATAGCCTAATCTTATTCCTAGTGCTAACATTTGAGTCAACAACCTGCTACTAGGTGCCCCAGGGTCTTTAGAAGCACAGTCTTAGCAGCCAGACTTATTACCAGAGTTAAATGCACAGAAGTATAGCACCCATCCCCATCTCAGCACCAAATCATTAAAGCATCCCTGGGTAGCGGCAGGATCACACACTCATATTCCTCAGCAGTACATGGATGGTAACCAGCAGTTAAATCTATACATCTAAATGTGGTTAATGATTCTGATCCCCCAGGGCAAATAATGCAGAGGGACCTGTAGCCACTACCTTGACAGCAGGCTGCCATACGCACTACTAGTGCTTCTGAAGTACTCCTGTGAATTAAATGCCTTGGCCCTGTTGGCCTTGTGTGGTGGCTTAGCTGTTATTTTTGGGGGTGCTTTTCTTGCAGTTGAAGCTGTCTGGAATATTGTGAAGGCTGCACTGCAATTCATTAGAGTGGTTATTTTAAAACCATAAAATTGAAGGTATATGCCACTTATCAGACAGTGTATCATCAGGGCATTTGATGGTGTTCAAAGCCTGCTGGGATGTTAAAAGACTGCAGAGCATAGTGTATTTGAGAAACACTGAAAGCAGTCATTGCACTTAATTGCCACCAGAACTACATCTGAGTTCTATTCTAAAACAGTCCCAAGATTTGCTCCAAAACAAGCCCTGGGAGTGAATTAGCACTTCTACAGTGCTATTCATTGGGTGTCCAGGACTGAGGAGCAATCTGTGCTAATTAAAAGCTCAGAATCACCAAGACAGTCTACCATATTCTCTCAAAGTGTCCTGTCAATGAGCAAAATTATTTGTTTGTCAGACCAGCATAAAGCAGTTCACAAAATAAGGTGCTTAATCATGGTGAACAGTCCATACCATCAGAGTTTCAGTATCTGCTGTTTGCATGTTCAGAATCCAAACAAACCGTGATTCACTGAAGTTTTGAAGGACAGCAGTGCTCTGCATAATCACAAAAATTGATGAGTTTGGGTAACTATTACTATATGAAAGATACAATAAAGAGATAATTTGGAACCCAAACACAGAAGAGATACTTGATTATCTTAATGAGTATACTGGTAATAAATGTGCTACATTTACAGTGCTTGTTGGAGGGTCTGATCTACCTAGTCTAAAGCAAAATCACACCACTTGGCTCACCCCCCTTTTCTTTTCTTAGCCTTTTCATTAGTTACTTTGTCAGGTGTACTACATTTTGAAGTGGTTTTAATATGTACCAATGACTGGTGTATATATCTATATCTCTCTGTATCTATATCTAATCTCAGACAACCACATCTTTGCAAGTTTCTTCTATTATTCTAGACATGATTCAATTTCTGAGGCATCAATGATAAGTCATACAATGTTTTACTATAATTTTCTGAACTCTTGATTTTTAAACGTTGATGACCACAGTCCTTTGAGAAGTTTAGCTTTAGTTTTTTCTCATTATTATATTAATTGTTTTTTTTCTAATTAGCTTGTCCTTGCATTTGTAACTAGTTCAGAAAATTTGCCATGTATTTACTAGTTTCCATTTGGAATTATACTTATTTTAGGAATACCCCTTCTGGGGATCTTTTAATAATTGAAAAGTTTAGAACCTCTATCATTAAGTTGCCTTCTGCAATTACATCTTTATTTTAAGGAAATATTAGAATAAGACAAACAAAACCCCAGACAAAGTGTTCAATACATTACTAACTTGAAGAATCATTTCCTTTAAAATTATGAGGGCTGTTACAAATATTAAATTCTTTCTAGTCCAAGGAAAACATAAAACTGAAATGTATTAATTGACTGGGTAGAAAGAACACCTCTGCTTTGATTTAATGATGGAAAAGTTAATAATTTTTATGTGTTACTAGATTTATTTTGAAAACTTGGAAGGAATCCAATCAGAAATGAACAGTGTATTTCACATTGTAAAGAAGTAAATGTCAAAAAATTGATTTTATCAGGACAATTACTTTCTAGCAAACACACTTCAGCATAGTTTTATTTAAAAGCTTTAATGAGAGAGAGGAGATATTGCTACATTTCAGGGAAAAATATGCTTACAGTTTAGTGAGATCTACAGCTGTGGGATATATGCTTTCTTAGAATAAAACTTCATTCTGAAAAGCAACTGATTTTATATGGTGAAGGAAAAACTAGTATAAAGTAATTAAAAATTTTTCTTTAGTCAGAAGAAACAAAAAATAATTCCATTAAAATTATCAGCATTTATTTAATATTAACTCCCTTCATTCATTACTTAAGTCGTATGTTCCTGCTTAAGATGATGATACCCGGTTTGGGAACATTTAAAGGATATCTTTTCTCTCTGTTTGTTTGTTTTGTTTTAGTGGAGGGAGTGGGAGAGAGTGTTTGTTTTTACCTTTTATCTTGCCCATTTTCTTTCTTCTCTTTCCATCTTCACTGCATATCATATTTGAAGAACTGACCAGGTAAGTGATAGTTCATTACAATATTTACATTTTACAGTTTAATTTTGTAATTTAAAATTGTAAAATTTCAGTTCTAGTACAGCTTATTTACGTAACCATATAATCATAGAATAACTTAGGTTTGAAGGGACCTTTATGGGTCATCTAGTCCAAACCCCTGCTCAAAGTAGAGGGGAAGAAAGTCCATATCCAGTCAAATTCTAAATATCTCCAATGATGGAGATTAAACAGCTTCTCTGGGTAGCCTGTTCCAGCATTTGAGTGCCCTCAAGATAGGAATTCTTTTCTTATAACTGATCAGGATTTCCCTTGCTTCAACTCAGGAGCAGTCCCTCTTTTCCTTCCCATGTGTAAAGCTAAGAAGAGCTTAGGTCTTTCTTCCATACAACCAGTTACTAGGTGGTTAAAGACGGCAAATACATCCACATACCACACTATCCCTGACCCAGCCTTCTCCATGTTCAACACAGTTCCTTCATCTTCTTCTCCTGTATTATGCCCCAAATATCTAACCATCTTGGTGGCTGGCCTTCTGCTAACTTGCTCCAATTTTTCAGTCTGTCTTTTATAACTTGGAGGCCCAAGACTGGACACAGCACAGCAGGGGCAATCTTATAAATTTCTAATAGATTAATCCTTGCTTCCCTCAACCTGCTGACTCTGTTTTTGCCAGTGCAGCCCTATAAGAGGTTAGCTTTGATCTCTACAAGGGTACATTGCTAACATGTCACTTGTCCACCAGGATCACCTGGTTCTTTCCAGCACAGCTGCTTCATCACCAGTATTCTCTGAGAGCAAGATAATCAACTTGATATATCCTTTGGCTGCATCTCAGCTGACTGACCAGAGCATGCCCTGAGGCTTTGATGTGTCTGTCATTCATATCAAGTTTTTTGAGTACGCTGCTGCTTCCCACTGGCTGCATATTTGTGTTTCCTTACTTTGGAAACAAGTCACGAAGGAACTGTATGGGAATGGTGCATCACATCCTCAGGTTGTGCCTGCATAGTTGTCTGTGACATGGCCTATACCAAGTAACTTGAAAGTGATACTAAGTTCAATCATTTAGGTGAATCTTTGACTTAGGCTTATAAATGATCTATTATATACTGTAAAACAGTAAAATGAGAAGGACTACAAACAATTAAAAGCTTGTCAGGGTTCCCTAATAACTTGAACTTCTGAAAATAGATTAAATAAGTCAGAAATGGGGGTAGTTTGCATGAGATTTTATTTTGTTTATCTTATTTTTATCTAAGACAAAAATGACAATTCATTTTTGTTTTCAGAATGGTTTTATGCATGCTTTGACTCACTTTTCTGAAGAAATTTAGAACAGAGGTTATTCAGCAGCACCATGTACTGAAAAAGAGACTGCTTATGGATTTAAGTCAGAATAAAGTTTTCTAAATTATATTCTGTAGCTACTGCCTGTAGCTGGGACACTGAAGACAAACTTCTTATCTGAGAAGAAAAAGTGGGGAGTTTTGGTTGGTTGGTTATTTGTTTGGGGGTTTGTGGGTTGGTTTGTGGGGTTTTTTGTTTGTTTTGTGTTTGGGGGCTTTGTTTGTTTGTTGTTGTTTTGTTTTTGTTTTTGCTTTAACTTGCTGCTTTATAGATTGTCTAGGGGTTGCTTGGAGAGGTCAATTCTAGGCTTGCATGAGACCAAAATATTAGAACCCACTACTTTTTAAGTTTTCACAGGTGTTCTGATTTTCTGCCTCATGAAACTGGTCTTCATGGATATGATACTTCCTGTGCTCTCACTGCTTAGCACAAACACAACATAACTAACTGATTAATCTATGCCTACCTTCAGGAGAACATTTGTGACACCTTTCAGTATTGTTTGAGCTTTTTAACAGCTCTTTAGTATAGTACCTGCTAGATTCTCAGTTAAGGGAATCCTCCTACTCCTCAAGGACTCTTTTGCATTTGCATTTAAAAGTTAGTGAATAAAATTCATAAGGAAAATTGGAAGAACATACCAGACACGAGCCTTTTCCCTCCCAAGACAGTCTCTTTGGCATTAGACTACAAAATTAGGCTTCCTCTTTCTTAGATTCTCTCCTACCCAATTGTCCTGGGTTCAGCTGGGATAGAGTTAATTTTTACAGGAACCTGGGAGGTGGGGGCATAGCCGGGGCAGCTGACCTGAACTAGCCAAGGAGCTATTCCATACCATGTGACATCATGCTCAGTATATAAATGGGGAGCGGGCCGGGTGGTGGTCTCTGTTTTCGGTGGGGGAAGTGGTGGAGCGTCGGGTCCCGGGTGGTGAGCAGTTGCACTGTGCATCACTCTTTTTGTATACTTTTTCATTAGTGCTGTTGTTGTTGTTGTAATCTTTTTGTGTTTGTCGCAGTAAACTGCCTTTATCTCAACCCTCGAGGTTCCAGGTTTTTTTTTTTCTTTTTCTCTCCTCCGTCTCCTCCCCATCCCACCGGAGGGGGGCGGAGGAGTAAGCGAGCGGCTGCGTGGTCCTTTGTAACCGGCTGGGCTGAAACCACGACACCAATAAAAGTTATATTCTTTTCTGTGTAATGGTATGGCTACAGCAAAGAGTATTTCCTAATGTCTATCAAAATTGGCTTCCAAAATTGTTAAAAAAGCCTGTGAATTCCCTCATATCATTATGTGCTGATTGCACAGCAGTGTTAGAAGCCTCTACTAAAGATAAACTGGATTGTATTTTATTTATTTTTTTTTTTTCCAGACACATATTTGAATAAGAATTAAAGCTTTTCACTACACATTGCTTTCTGCTAAGATGTAACCTTCCACAATCAGGCAAAAATTCATTCAAAAATCTATGGAGAAAAAAGCAATGAAGAAAGGTGTGGTAGAAATTGAACTAGCGTGTCTGTTGTATGAATACAGTAATTTAGTATGTCTCTCCATCATTATGATTCACTGCTGTTTCTTCAGCTTTTAATAATACCAGAAGTGGAACACATGCCACTAAATGTGGGATTCACCTTCACGATAGAAAGAATGCTTCAGCCACTGGGTTTCATTTGCAGAAACAGAGCTACTTGGCTATGGTATAGATACCTTAGAATCAAAGAGAGAGAAAGAGACTGTAACCAAAGTAGATACTTATGGCTGTTGGCAATTATGTTAAAACAGGAGGGAGCATAGCTGGTGGAAAAGGTTTGTACAGAATTGGTGGGGAACTTGCAGAGTAGCCTGATAGGTATTGGATAATCCGTAGTCAGTATGCACAGTTAAATGCGGATTTTGAGAAGGGAAAAAAATATATACTATAAAAGCTGACAATTAATAAAGAATTTATGAGTTTGTCTGGCATGGTAGTGTTAATGAGGGCTTGCATTAGTGCAAGTGAGATCAGAATCTTTTGATTACACTGAATGTCAGTGAAGTCAATGTGCTTTCTAGTTACAATGCACACCAGCGTTACAAACAGAGGTCAATTAAACTAGTAAGTAGGCTTTCTATTCTGAATTCTGCATGCCGCTGTAAGATATTTATCTTCAGGACTTCCGAACTTCTTTTCATTGCCTCCTATTAGAAATATCCCAAACTGGTTTATATAAAGGCAAAGACAAGTTCAGTTGTCCTGACCTCATTAAAAAGAAGGAATGAAATTGCTATGTCACATTAGCTATCCCTAAAGTATAATCTAACTCAAAAAAAAAAAAAAAAAAAAAGGCAACCAAAAAATCCCCAACCAACCAGAAACTTGTAACACCATCTGCTTCATTATACCAATTTAACTGTATGGCAGAAAGCCACTTTGCCTTTTGCATAAAAAAGACATGCTTAGAATTAGTATATGTTCTTCCATTTTTCTAGAGATCCTCCTTCCTCACACACATATAAAAGCATAGCCTAATAAATATTAGTTGGTTTTTTTTTTTTTTTTAAATTTGCACAATTTACATAAACACTTATATACATGAGGGCTTGCTCTGCCTATATATATATTGGTTTTTAATTATGTAAAGCTTATTTTTAACTACTTTAATCATACTGAGAAAATGGTATTATGACTATGAAAATTATTTGTGCATTCTTGGGACTAGAGAATGATTTTTCAGATGATTACACACAATTTCATTATATGGCTCCTATTAGTTTATTGATTAGGGACAGCTGGTCCTGCTGGAGACATAAGTTGCTTTAAACACCAAGAAGCTCTGGATCTCTAAAACTGTATCTTATTGGAATACCAGCTAAAATAGAGTGACTCTAAAAATCAGATCTACTGGGTAAAAGAGAATAAAATAAACAACCGTCCCTGCTGTTTTTGCAAAGCTGATTATTTCCTTGAAGAATGAGTCTGATCTTTTATTCCCAACCATGGAATAAATGACCTTTGGGATTTTAGTAATTTCAACCTCTTTCTGCTTTCTTTGAGATATGGCTTATTTCCTTGATCTTCTCCAGTGTTGTCTTCTGCTCCACTCATGTTTCAGCCTTTTTGCTCCTAGTGTCTTCCTCTCTACCTCCTCCATGCTGCACTCCAGAAACTTACTTCAGTTTAGCATTGTCTTTTATATCAATAAAAGGACTAGTGATTTCTGTCAACTTCTTTTTCCCTTCACAAGTTTTCACCAAAGGTGAAACAAATTTACATTAGGAGACTGTAAAGAAACAATTTTTCTTTCTATTGGTCAATTATACTCTTTAAATACAAAATAATATCCACTTAAAATAAACTGTAAGCAAATATATATCTTTTGGTAGAACATGAAAAGAGATATTCATGTCTCATATGAATCTATAAGCAGGAAATAGGATTAATATATTTGACCCATTATTGACTGCTAGTTGAGATCAGACATGTTGGTAATCAAGCATCTTAGGATAAGCAGGAAGATCTGGAGAAACTGCTTGCAAGGAACCCAAAGTTGTCTTAATTTAGTGGCTCTCATGATTAGAATAGCATAGGACAGGACAGGACAAGGCAAAATAAGATTACACTTCCTTTGACTTTTACAAGAAGGTGATAATGAACATTAAAATACTCTAAAAGCAAAGAGAAAAAAGAATAAGTATCCTAATATAAATAAATAATTATGGGCATAACATGAAACTAAGGACCAATGAAGAAATATGTTAGGTTGATCATGTTAATAATATTATAAAGGTAGAATCAAGCTGACTCACGACCAAGGAGGTATAAACTGTATCATCATCATCCTCCTTCCTCCCAGAGAGTAACTCACAATATGGCTTGCTGTAGGTTCCCTCACGTTTCTTGAAGAAAGCTAGAATTGTTGACCTTAAGACCCAGAGGAGCAGTAGAAGGTTTAGCCTAATGACAGAGAGAAAGCATAGATTCTGAAGAGTATAACTGTTATTATTAAGATTTTTTTCTTTCTAATAGAATTCTTTTTGTTGTTTTGGTTGGGTTTGGAGTATTTTTAACCTTCCCCCCCCCCCCCCCCCCCCAAATATATAGTACTGGACTAATAAGAACTTTTTCATCAAACTGTTAAGATTTCAATTAGACTAGCAATAAGTTGTTGGTTTCAAGCATGTCTGCTCCCTTTTTGCCCTCAAAAAAATGTGTATGTAAAAAATGAGAAGGTAATTTTTTAAGCAGAGTTATTTTGCAGGTTTCTGAGGCTAATTCACTTCACTGTGAATCAAAAATCCTTAAGCACTCTTCTATTGCTATTTAAAGTTCACTTAAAGTCTTTAAACAATAAATATTGTGAAATGGTTAGAAACAAAATAGGTTTTATTACACCTTTCTTCTTAAATTACCCCACAGCACTACAGATTCTAGAACCAATACTGCAATTCTGAGCAGAATACTGGTCAACCAGCAACTCTAATTGAGGTATCTAGAGTGCAATTGCTTAAGTTGGAATTTAGACAGGACACAGGCTATATACGGAGGGGTTAAAAGATGGAATTTTGGTCCATGGATGAACACTGGGTGAGAAGTAGATAGCCGAGAAAAACACAGCACAGAAAATGGATGTTTTGTTGCCCGTTGCTTGGAATGCTGACCACGGAGATAAGAGAGCTGAGCAATACTGGGAGAGGACAGGCAGCGGGCTGTTGCACAGTACAGCTGTAAGCATGGTCGGCATGTGACTGCTGGATTATGACAATATTCTGCATGTACAAAGCCCATGAACCAATAGACAGGGTGGCTATGGCTCGTGCAGTGCACCTGGCCAGCGAGCGCATGCGTCATAGGCTCCCTATGTTACAACCAAGGTGTGTTTTGGCACCTGCTGGCCACGTGTGCTGAAACCCATTCCTCTGCAAATGTATAAATACTGGGATTTCCCAAAGAGCATCAGGCTGGTGTACAGCAAGGCCACAGTTGCCTCAATGGGGATGCCCACGTAAAGCTGGCACCTACCAATTGCTGGGATGAGCTCGCAGTGCAAGACGGCACAAGAATGTACAGATGGTCCATCTTCCTCACAGTCCTTGGGTTGGTATGTTAATCTGCTTTACAAGATACCCTTAGCATAACGCATGTCTGTAGTTAATAAATACTTGCTTTTTCCCTTATAGTCAGTGTGTGTGTGTTCACCTTCTAGGGAATCCTCAAAACCACCCTAATACACAGGCATAGAATCCCAAACCTCTTATATGGTTTCATTGACTTTTCAATTACTACAAGTACACAGAACTTCAGTTTCACATGTCTTCAAAGCACTGATGCCTTTTAATGAAAAATGAAAAAAAAAAAAAAAATGTAATCCAGGGAGAGGATCTTCAAAAATGAATTTTAATACATTCAGTATATAATTTACACTTTCATGTATATTTCAACTTCAATCTTTCTAATCTTCTATATGTCTATTTCCTACTTCCTTTTCCCCTTTTCACAAACCCTAAACAAACAAATATTTTCCAATAAAGATGGAAATAATCCACTTAATTTTATTTCAGTTATGTTTACATTAGGGCTTAGAGGAATGTGAACATAGCTGTTGTTACTTGGGCCATTTATTCCCTTGATTTTTTTTAACATAAAAGTGTGTTCCTTGAAAGGGAAGTATGGAATTGGCCTCATAGGAAGAGAAAGAAATCTTGGAACAGAGCTCACTGAATATATTATACATCATTCTGCACTTGACTAAACAGGAAATTCCTTATTCCAGGAAGGGGTAACTGAGTTGGGCACTCAGCAGAGTAAAACTAAACCTAGAAAAAAGTAGGCAGCTGAAACTAGAATATTGTAAAGATAGATTAATTTGATCTCTTTGTTTAATAGCATTTAGTCAAAATATTTGGAGTCAAACTGAAATTTCAAGTTATGACTTGAGTTTTTTTCATGGGGTGTCTAGTACCCATAATTCTAATCTAATTTACTGGATTTCAACATCTTTATTCCTATTGCCCTCAAAGATTTATCCTTTTCCTTAAAGCCTGAAGAATAAAAGACCAAGAGAGACATTATATACATTGTTTTAACCTAGACATTGTTTGCTTAAAATTCAGAGAAAAAACAGACTGTAAAATTAAAAAAAAAAATAAATGCTAAAAGATCAAAAGTTGTTTGTGCTAACAAAAGAATTGTGTTAAGAACAAGAACACACACAACTTGTGGTCATGTCACTGACATTTTTTTTCACCAATTAATGCTTTAGTCAAAAGTTCTTTTCTTTGTTATGTACAGACTACTTATTGTTCTTATTCTGCCTTTCATCATATTTGGGTGACTACGATTTTATGAAGGGCATTTACACCTTTTCCTTTGTACTTTATCAGCTGTGATCCTGTTACTGCTACTTGTCTAAAAATAAGAGTCTTGTCCATTTAATATTCCTATGAAATGTGAGAAAGTTCTTGCTAACTTCTATTATGTAGCAATAATTTGATTCCATTTTAATACTAGTAAGTTTGAGAAAATATAAATAAACATTTAAGGAAGTGTCTATTTTTCTACTCTGAAACTAACAAATAAAAATTTAGATTGCATATTTTTTGACATTTACTAGGTACTAATGGCTTTAGATTTACAGTAAGATATTTTAGTTAGAGCTATGTCCATTTCAAAAGAAAATCAAGACTAGATTAGTTGACCTCCAGTGAATATCAGTAAAGGAATATTATGGAAGCTAGATAACTGGATTGTATCATCCTGAGATACTGCTGTATGTCAACACATTTACACTGAATGTTAGGAAACAGCAATGAATTACATTAACACATCATTTTGATAAATTATCTATCTGGCTTCTACCTAAATTAAACGTCTGCAATCAAGCTGAGTACAGCCACATGCTGACACTAGGTCCACCATTTCTCCATTTCCCTCTAGTAAATTATGGGTTTAAGAGCTACTAGCCTGTATGCACTGGGTGACTGATGCTACAGAATTTTACAGATTATTGCTGAAGTAAAATAAAAAGGAGCACCTGGTATTTCCCTGCAAAAATTAATTCTGCCATCTGATTGCATAATTGTTTAAAATGCTATATTAAGAACTATACAAAACCTATACTGGAGAATGATATGAAATGATCTGAGTTGTCCTACACAGTTGCACATGTTAATGTGGTTCACACTATCATGGTATAATTTTATTACTCTTTATTAAAGTTTGCTGCTTTAATTAAACTCCACTAAAACTAATGTGTTCTGTACAGTTACAGTTAGATTAAAAGAACTAATTATAGTAAAATCCACATCATTGTTTTGGTTAAAATATATTTAATATATATAAAATATATATTGTTACTTATCAAATAGACCAGTCAATTGTGCCAAAAGAAGTCCTTAAAATGTCACTGCTTTTCTAATAAATGCAATACAGTAGCTGGACATAAAAAACAAGTATTGCATGCAGAGCTAAGAGACAGGCTTGATCGCTTGCAAATACTTGATTATTGCATGCAGACAAGGAATGCAGGTGTGAGCGTACTTTCCCTCTTACAAATACATTTTTTGCAGTCTTTTGAGAGAGACATTTTACTGTAATTGGATAAATGAACAACACTAGGATGAGGTAACAGCAACAACCTGTAGCATTTGCTACATATCTAGGTGCCACGATCGGATCACTGGTCGACCCGGACCAGGGAAAGAGACAGATAACACACGTGGTGTGAGCGCCAACTTCCGCCTTTTATTGCGCAGTTAATTCCTTTTATACTAACAAGGGCAGGTGGGGTTACAGGTGTGTCATAGGGCTGCAACTAACCCTCCATCTTTCCGTGACATCGCGAGATCTTCCGAACGCCAAACCCTATACAACCACTTAGTGTGTGATTTTTAGCAAAAGGAGCATGTCTCTACTTCCTCATTAGTAAAGTAAAGCTAATGATACCTAGTAACTATTCTCAAGTTCTTTGTAAACTCATTTTGTTCTACATAGTCTGATAGCAATACTGAAAATGGTCACTTTCAGTAAAGCACAGCAGGAAAACTGTCAGATAACAGATAAACATCTACAGAAGTGTGACGCATGATTTCCTCTTTCTTTTTTAAAAGTCTAAGGAGCCATGAAGAAACATCAATTTTGTGTATGAGTATTCTGCTATTTTTCAAAAACTATGCAAGGTGTCATTTCTATATTCTATTTTGGATTATAAAGATCATCAGGGACTTGCAGTGTCCAGATTTCTTATGTTGGTGTCTAAGTCTGACATAGATGTTCCTACTTTACATAGCATTATATGCTCAAGCAGATCTTGGTGTAAATGAAAAAGTGTTAAGTGAATGACTTTTAGAGGAAAGGTAGTGAGACAACTTGTGGCTTGGGAAAAGCAAGGCCAATTTTCTTGAATGGTTCTACAGGGCACATACTTTTCAGCGTACATGAAATGATTTTTTATTTTATTTTCATGTTCATATTCTTACACCTTCTGTAGAATGTGCAGGTGTGTAGAATGGAACAGATAATCCTGGAGACCATTACCAGGTACATAAAAATTGAGAAAATCATCAGGAGTAGTCAGCAAGGTTTCACCAAGGGGAAGTCATGCTTGACTAAACCTCTGTGATGAAGTGACTGGCCTGGTAGTTGAGGGGAGAGCAGTGGATATTGTCTACCTGGACTTCAGGAAGGCCTTTGACACTGTCTCCCATAAAATCCTCATAGACAAGCTGTTGATATATGGGCCAGATAAGCAGACAGTAGCCTTGTTGAACCTCATACAATTGGCATCAGCCCATCAATCCAGCCTGTCCAGGTTCCTCTGTAGAGCCTTCTTACCCTCAAGCAGATCAACATTCCCACCCAACTTGGTGTTGAATGCAAATTTACTGAGAGTGCACTCGATCCCCTCATCCAGATGGAATTTTGAAATCCTGCAAGAGAAATCCCTTTAATTAGCAATTATTCTAAATATTAGAATAATTAAAATATTCTTAAATAGAGGAATTTTTAATGGTATTGGTTCAAAAAGAATATTCATTTTTACTATAACACTCAATTAGTCATTGTTCTTATAAATCTTTTTTTTAAATCAAACAACTCTTAAGTCCTTCTAAAAAAATCCTTGGATATAGTTTTGCCATTTTTCAGCTTAAAAAAATAAAAAAAATCACTATTAGTGCTTTTTTAGAGCTTCTGAATGTGATTGGTGATTCTATAAGTTCAAGATATCCATGATTTCACACAAGATTAAAAGAAGATAAGCTAAGGTGTATTTTAAAAAGTAGTATGTTTCTGTCTAGAATTGTGAA
Source organism: Astur gentilis (assembly GCF_929443795.1). Classification (NCBI taxonomy): domain Eukaryota; kingdom Metazoa; phylum Chordata; class Aves; order Accipitriformes; family Accipitridae; genus Astur; species Astur gentilis. Next base: position 11,877,374 of record NC_064892.1, read on the forward strand.
AAGAAAAGAACATCTAGTGATATTACTCAATTACCTTGTCATTTCTATTGTATTTGCATTTCATTCTCACTTCCTAGAATAATATAGATAATTTCAAGGTTGCTTTAAATATGTAGCAGCCGGACATTGCCATACCAGTGTTACAAGCTATAATAAGTATTTCAGCTAAGTAAGATGTTAATATTTTTCACATGCTTTCAATAAGAAAGTTGACTGGCAGGTACACTCCGTGAGGAGAAAGGATAAATGAAATCACAGTAATAGGGAGTCATCTTAGCTCCCACAAAAGCAAATCTGAAAGTTTGCATGAAGATCAGGCAGTTGGCTTCCTCCATATGCTTACTGTAGTAGAACTGCCTTTCACACAAAGACTTCTTTTATCTGGAGGAAACAAAGCACTGAGTCAAAGATTATGAGAATGTGAATAAAGAGGGGCCTGGAATGAACTGTCAAAATGAGTTTAGTTCAGGCTTTAGGACTAGAGTGTAACATTTTCTGAGTGGTGTTGAGTGCCTCTTAGCAATCTGCTCCCTTCTATTAAATTGACATTCCACCTAGAATTTTAACTGTTACAAGGAGATCATCTAAGAGGTAGGAGTATTCACTCTAGAGAACTTTTCACACTAGCTTTTAGCATACAGACTACATGATTAAGCTGGGAAACTAATTTTTCAGTCTGATAAATGGAGAGTGGTAGATTCTTTCAGAAAGTGATTCTTAGGAAAGAAGTTATTTTGTCTTTCTAATCTGGTTCGATAAGATGCCAAAACTTAGGCTGAATGAATACCTCTGTCAGACATGCCCGTGATACGTTCTTTACCAAGGATTAAGGGAGCTTCTTCAGTTTCTAACTGAGAAAAAGAGAAAAGAGCAAGGCAAGAATCTGAATGCTATAGAAAATCCTGGAAAAAAAGCAAAATACTCTGCAAGAAGAAAATAAACAATAAGTCCCAGTTTTGACTAAGACTTACAAGCCTCTCAGTTTCAATCAAACTTAAAATTTCTTTAGGAAGCACTTTCAGTATGCTGATTGGAAAGACAGCCTTTTCATTTAACTCACCAAAATCCTCCAAGCACACCATGGAAAAATTATCTCAAAGTCAGAAAAAATATTAAATATCATATATAAATCTTTATGTACTTTTCATTTTCTAAACCAGAAGCTTGAATGCTTCAGTGATCAACCTAGTTTTCCATTATTTGTTCAGCATGTATTTTTGTTTTGGTTTATTATTTTTTATAGTTTGGTTGGAAAACTTTTATTTAATTTGTATTCAGTGTCCCTAAGACTCAGTACTAGAAAGAAGGTTTCATGTGTGCACTGGGAGCAACAAAATATGCACTGATTAATCATAGTCTTGGAGTAGCTTGAACAGGTAATATGCTTACTTAGATATAGGTAACTCTCCAAATAAGCCTTAGATACTACAGAAACTGCTGGCAACAGCAGGAGGCAAAAGCTGCATAGCCACAATTCAGTGTTTTGGCATTTTTTTGCTTTGTTTTGTTTTGATTTTCCATTCACATAAGTTAAACCTGCTTTAAAGGTTTATTATCCTGAACTGAAATATATCCAATGTAGGAGGACATAGTAACAATATTTCCCCATACACAGAAATTCAGTGAAGGTTTCCGTGACTTTTATATATACTATCAGTATAAATGGAGCTGTTAAATACTTTGCATTCTTTTGCTTTAATTTAGTAATATCTTCTTTCTGTTAAAAACAGTAGTTCATGATTGGTTTTTTAGTAGCCAGTGTATGCAGGAATGATCTCTCCAAAGCATTTCTCCTTTTTGGCCCCAATTGGAAATCTGCTCTTAAAGACCTTCAAGTTCCCCAGCTGGAATTGACAGGTTTGTATTTGTGATGGCATGTGTAGTGGTTTAACACCAGCCAGCAACTAAGCACCATGCAGCCACTTACTCGCTTCCCCCCACCCAGTGGGATGGGGAAGAAAATTGGGAAAAGAAGTAAAACTCATGGGTTGAGATGAGAATGTTTTAATAGAGTATAAAAAGAAGAAACTAATAATGATAATGATAACACTAATAAAATGACAGCAGTAATAATAAAAAGATTGGAATGTACAAATTATGCACAGTGCAATTGCTCACCACCCACCGATTGACACCCAGTTAGTCCCCAAGTGGCGATTCCCCCCACCCCCACTCCTCACAGTTTATATACTAGATGTGACATCCCATGGTATGGAATACCCTGTTGGCCAGTTTGGGTCAGCTGTCCTGGCTGTGTCCCCTCCCAACTTCTTGTGCCCCTCCAGCTTTCTCGCTGGCTGGGCATGAGAAGCTGAAAAATCCTTGACTTTAGACTAAACACTACTTAGCAACAACTGAAAACATCAGCGTGTTATCAACATTCTTCTCATATCTAACTCAAAAACACAGCACTGTACCAGCTACTAGGAAGACAGTTAACTCCATCCTAGCTGAAACCAGGACAGCATGTCACTATCTATCATAGCATAAACTGCATGATATGTCGTGTAGTCTAGATTATCCCATCTTCAGGGTGATGAGGAAGCAGAAGCCAGTCCACGTATATCTACCTCTCCTGATCTTTTTACCCACTTGAGAGATACAGATATGGTCATCTTTCAAATGAGTAGAAAGGATCAGAAGAGGTAGATACACACACCCCATATGTGTGTATGTGTATATGTATATATATATATTTATAAAAAAGTAGTGGAGAATAATTCTACGTATTTCAGTGCACTAAATTTGAAAACTTAATCACTCTGGACTCCCTCTATAGTTTGCAGAGAAACAAGATGATTAACTCTTTAAGATTTGAATTATATTTTAGAGGTGCTTACCTCTATCCAGTTATCATACAGAGCGCTCCAAATTCTTAATTTAATCCAGCTCTCTAAACCAGGGATGTTATATAACTGTATATAGTGGATTAATCCAGTAATTTGTATTTCTAGGTCCTCTGTTTCTGGTAGAGAAACAGATCTATAAAGGTATGGTTCAACTCACCTTATTTAAAATATTTAAAAATTAGCAGTATAAGTCTGAGCTCCACATCCAAAGGAAAGGGAAAAAACCCCACAAACAATAAAAACCAAAAACCAACCAAAAAACTCTAGGGACCAATTCGTCTTAGTTTACAAGATTCTTTAGGATGAAAGAAAAAGCCACTAGAGATACTTCTTTTTTTTTCTATTGAATACAAAGGAAACTGAAACTAGGAGATCCAACTGTAGACACCTACAGTAGGGTAGATGAAGTTCTTTCTTGGGTTGCTTTTTTTTTCCAAGTGTGAATCTCAGATTTCAGTGCAGCTTAAATAATCTTACAGTTCAATACTATTCACACAGACAGAGCCATGCTTGGTTTTTCTTACTTTTGATTCTAGCTGATGCCAGGTTTGATGTTGTTCACCATAGAACTTGTACACCTAGATGTGCTATATATACTAATAGCCTATATGTTAACATCCTTTGATCATTTACTTAACAGTAAAAAGTACCTCTACAGCTAAGTTAAAGCTAACACAGCAATATTTTATTTATATGGGTCAAAACTGTAAAGCAGCCCTGTAGCCCAGTCCCTCAGATCACACTTCTATATAACCATTACACCATCTGTCAAAATGCAGTAGGTTCTGGCTTGATAGGATTCAGCTTCCAGCTAGCTTCTACAGTTCAACCATTAACATTAAAAATGCATCAGGCAAATGAGACAGCACTTATAAATAGGTACACACAATCCAACCAACTGATGGAAGTACTATTTTTTTTATTATATTTACATGATTATTCCAAACTACCCAAATAACAGGTAATCAGTACTATAGTTTGCATTTTATTATTACTTAAGGAAACAATGAAATAATCTTGCTGACCTAGATATAACTGAGCATTTTAATAGGAATTAGTGCCTGTGCATAGGAGTTTGTTTCAAAGCAGTGTTTATGGGGCCCACTACCCATTGAAAGAAAAAGATATGGCCTTATTTTTTTCATTGAAAATAGCTCAGAATGGTCCTTTCTGTTTCTATGTCCATATAAACAGGCAGGACTTGAAATTATGGTCTCTAAATAAAACAGTAAATGCCTTTTTTACTTGATATTTCAATATTAGCTTCAATTGAAACAGGTTTCTGTTACATTGTCTAACAGTGTTTCCCGATAATTTTAAGGCAAAAACTCTATTAAGACAGAATGACAATTGAGGACTAACATTAATTTAACTGTAAAACTGTTATAAAGCCCTTATAATTATCTTCCAAGGAGGCATTGTAAATCCTAAAAATTTGATGTAAATACTAAATTTACAAAATAGTATTAAGTTGAGAAATTCACAGTTTGCCCCCACGCCCAATAACTCTATTAAAAATAAGAGTTGAGCAAATTTCCCAATAAATATATTAGAAATATGTAACTGTTGAAGGAGCTGTAGCCACAAGAATCAGCTGTCTAATTTTCCTCTTGGGTACTTTCAAGTAAGCTCAGTTGGGACTAATTTAAACATTTAACTAGAATTTTCACCATATAACAAGTATTTTTGTATTTGTTAATATTAGCCATTAAAACCAGTTTTACTGTTGTGATTAAAATTCACAGAATATTTCTGTTAATTCACTTTTAATGATAGCCACTTGATATACACCTGCAAGAGAATTAAATCATGCAAGATTAATGCTTATCCTTTTCCTCATTGCACTGCTATGCTGCCCATTGACTCTCATCTAAGAGCTTTTATGGAAGTGTGTGTGATACTACACAATTTTTTGGCAAGGTGAAGGAAGATACTTTACTGCAATGCAGTTTCCTTCTGTTAGAGCATTTCAGGTTGAATTTCAAAAAACATTACAGAGAAAAAAAACCAAATGTATAATGCACTGTTTGATGTTCTAATAATGTGCTTTGAGTGTATTTTTAAGAAATGCAGATTTTTTTCACACCTTTTTGTATGTTGTGTTATCAACAAAACAGTCAGGTAAAATCAGTTTCCGAAGTTCATGTATAAATGAGAATCAAAGTAGAAGCAATCTGTGAGCCATTTTATGCCAGCAGTGCTCAAAAAGGCTATTATAATCAGTTTTAGACAGGATCAGCTTCCTTCGTTGAATAGTTTGACTAACATAATGTTTTTCATAACACTGGAAAATGAGGTAGAAACAGTGTTAAAAGGAGAAGTCCATTAAAGGAAGAAAATAAAGTGCCAGCATTCCAGTTTATATGCAAGGATTTTTCTTTTCCTTGTATTACCTATTTGAATAACATTTAGTAATTAACTCTGAAGAAGAGGTGAAGTAATAATAAAACAATAAAAGCAGTGCTGCAGAGGAGGAAAAGAGGATTACTCTCTAGGGAGAATGTTGTTTCATTGTTTCAAAAAGCTAGTGTGAAAGGGTCTATGTGCTAAATCATTGCATATTCTGGTTATGCAGAAAGAATGGCAGGGGCACGAAAAACTAAATTATAGTCTTCTCTTTCTATAGAATGTTTACCAGAAGGATTGGCAGGAATTTCCACAAAACCACTATTTTGCTTACTTCTGTAAAATTGTGATGCATCAATGCCTGAAGGCAATGCAATGTAAAGGTAATGCAATGGTCTTTTATCAAATTTCCAAAAATTATTTCCAAATGATTACAGATTCCTGTAATTCCATAACAGTTCTGTATCACACTGAATAATCCCTGGTTGCAAAGAGACCAAAATGAAGGTCATAGGTCTCATTATTATGATTTACTTATTAATTATAGTGGTATCTACAGTCCCATTCTTGACTGGCATTCCTTTATACAAACACAGTGATAGCCTACCTCAAATGGAAAAGACACCCCTGTAAGGTAAGGAGATATATAAAGTATTTAGTGAGTGTGTGGTGGTAATTCTTTATGGTTATAGCTAACTATTGTAAGAACTTCCCCTGGAGAGGGTCTTTCCTGCTTATTTGAGAAACATAGTCCTTACCCAGTTATGGCGTATTAATTCATGATTTAACACCTTATCTCTTTTTCACTGTGGCTAAAAAAGTCTAATCCATATAGCAAAGCAGCTGTAGTAAACTATACTAGTTCCTTTAGTTACACGGCTGATTCTTTGTTATCACTATCTTGTATGTTTATCTTTCCTTTTTCCCACCTTTTTCTGATGGCTGCTTTTTGGCACTTTGCACCCTGAGGAGTCCTGGACATTATCCAAACATCATACTGTTGACATCGTGGTATAAAAGTACTTCACCAAACATTTTTTTTTTTCTTTTTCCTTTTTTTTTTCTTTTGCTCATTTTTTTGTTTTACCCTACACACATTGATTCATCTTTTCTCAGTGTTCATGCCATATTTGTGGGCTGATGTCTTTATATTTTTTTCTGAAGGCAATGCTGCCTTTGTTTTCTCTGGGAGAATACGGTCTATTCTTTGTTTATGGATTTTTTTTCTGCTATTTTTATTCTACCTTCTGATATTTTTTTTCTCTGCCTTACCTTTCTACCTCCTATTTCCTTCCTCTGTGCCTTCCCTCATTCACAGCTTTAGATTATGTAATGCTAGAAGTTACTACAAATGACACCTTCTTCCCATCACTGTCCAAAGATCAAAGGTTTTATTTTGGTTTATTTTTCTCCGACATTCTTTCCTCCCACTACTTTGCTAACAGAGCAAAAGGCAACAACCATTGTTATAGATCTGAAAGTGTGGTCCCCCCAGCTATGTGCTTCTCCAGGTATTTATAGGAGTGAGAGAGGAATGGTGTCTCACAAGATTGAAATTAAAAAATTAGAAATGGTAGTATCTTATGTTGTTTATTGACTATGAGTTCTTCAAGTGTCAGTGGCACATACACAATGGCTATGTCCATACTGTCCACAAGGACAAGACCAAGAACATGACAGCCTTTTGAATACCCAGAGAAAGAACCATCTGGCACATACGCCATAGCAGGACTATAGTGTAACCCACACGGTGTGTACAACCAAATAAAAGAATTACAGTGTGATCAGCGAGTCTCAGTGACAGCCTAGTGTGTCTCCTACACCTAGTGAGAAGGCCAGATAACAACTGATAAAGATGCTTGGAATCAGAAGTAAAAGAAACCTGTTGGGTTTTATCCTGTTAAAGCAAAGCTGCTGTACAGAAAGTTATGTAGACCAAGAAACATGTAGGCCATAAAAATGGGAAGAGGCCATTGTCTATATGTTTTAAAAGCTCTTAAAACTCCCTGTGTTATTCATATTATTAATTTAACTATGCTTAAGATCCTGAATGACCAATAAATTAGTTATCTCACTGCAAGTAAAGAACATCTTTCCTCTGAGTTTTATAGTATGAGCAGATTGAGCTGTTTGAGAGTAATGAAACTAGAGAGTGAGATTGTTTCTTTTCAATGAATTCTGTTAAGGAGCCCACTTCACAATTTATAACCATCAGTTATTCCAGATTGGCTATCTAGAACAATTCAGTTAATAGTAGTGTTTTTTTTGAATGGTAATTAGAGCAATATTATTCCTGAGACATAACCCATATAAATGGTTCCTTGAAGTAAAACTCAATAAACCATATGTGAGTAGGTGTTAAATATGTGCGTGAATGTAGAAGGCAGCTAAGGCAAGCTGTTTTCCCACAGTTTGAACTTTGATGAACAAGTCCCTAAAGATTCTTATAAAATATGCAGATATATTTCTCAGGTTACCTTTTATAATTAAAGGTGATTTGTTACCTAACTTTCTCTTAAACCAGTATTCTAATACTGCCTCTAGATGGTCAGAATATCTCAGTGTGCTAGAAGTGTTCTACTGTTTTGTACAAGAAAAATCAAACTAACACCATCTGTATCACCAACCTGATGAGAATTTACTAAGTGAGACTCCTTAGCTTTCTAAAAGAAAAATCTAACTTCTAAAATAAGCCATACCACTTCCTGTATTGCCAGAAATGGCTGGAATTGCAAAAAAACCAATCACATAGAGAAATATTGATCCTCAGACCTTGAATCAGGTGTGTATTTATGTCTGGGATCCCAAATGACTTGATTTCTTAAAAACTGATCATACTAGATTTATATATCATGTTCTAATTAAAGATAAAAAATGAAGTTATTGTACATTTTCCACCAAGTATTGGTCTATTTTTCTCTTTGATTATTCCCTGAAAGTGAGACTGATATTTTAATCACCCTTCTAAGACATGTAAAAATAACAAATTTTATTGGTAATTAGCATTCTGGATTACAGAAATGCCATTAAAATCTATGTTACTAAAGACAAATGTAAATTCTTAATTTCCATGTGGCTGTTTACTGATGCTACATGAAGAAGAAAGATATTCTGATTGTTATGTATATATTTTAATGCTTACAGAATTTTAGGCGTGAGGAGTCGTATTTGCAGCAAGTGTAAATATCTAATGCTACTCCAGTCTACAAATTGAAATGTGACATAAAGAGAGAGTGGACACATATTTATGTGTTGCGGGTTTTCTCAAACTGCTGATTTATGTTAACTATTGCCTATAAACTGTCCCAGCTACTACTAACTCATAACCACACAGAACTCAGACATTAGTTCCTATTTCATTTGCTTCTGCACTTTCTCCAAGAAGCTGAGGAGAACTGGCTCCAGCAGGGATTAGGAAAAAGGGATTCTCTCTCTCTCCTTTTTGCCCCCACCCCCCCCCCCCCCCTTGTGAGGTGCCTCCAGACACAGATAACCCTCTCTTTGCTGATGTTTTTCACAGCTCTCCATGAGCTAGATATGTGAAAATGAATGCAAAAGAACACAGTTTTTTCTCCCCTTTCTCCCCTACCTGATAGACACAAAGTAAAGGAATTAGTCTCCAGTGAGGCAAAAAAGGTGTAGAAAAGGTAATTCTTTCTCTTCCAGTAACTTGCAATATGCACTTTTCTTCACCAGGAATATAGCCCATTGGTCAACATTTCAACAGACTTCAATTCCAATTTAAGTAGTAAAATTAGATAATGCTACTTTGAAGACTACCATCACAGCTTCCCACACAACATTTCCGAGAGGGGAGAAACTGAATTTATTAAGCCCTGAGGTGTCCATATTAGCAGTGGGGTGCACTCACATCAAGAGTCCACCACCACCTTTTTTAACAGGTCACTTGTAGCACCAGTGTATCTCCAAGAAAAAAAAAAAAAGGGGTCTTAGAGAAAAATCCTATGAAGCATCCTTAGCATAGAAAGACCGTATATGCCCACAGGCAGGAATTCAGAGCTCATCTTGTGGCCATTACCATAACCAAAGACCAGTAAGTTTACAGCCCTATCCCCTCCTCAGCTTTTGACTGGTAAAAAGCAAAGGCAATTGTCTGAATGTCCCCAGTTGTGCTCTAAAAGCGTTGCTCTGCGGCTAAAATCTCATTTCATATTTACCCAGCTACAGCATGTGTCTCCATGCAGCAAGGACTATACGCATCTGCTAGCACTTGTCTATAGATAACACCTCATCTCCCTTCTTTCTGCAAACATGGAACAGACGCTGGCTGATGGGTTTTACAGGAGTGCCAGCCCTCTCTCAGCCAGCTTGTTAGAACATACTGGCCCAGTGTCCAAGAAAATCTTTAAGAGTAGTGTTTATTCAGGTGCAGAGTATTCACTATGTGTGGCAGATTGTGCCACTTTCCTCTTTAAGTGTTCTGTCCCAGAAAGTCCATTGATATCCACTGTAGACTTGCTAGCATCACATGCTGGTTTCTCCTGTATACCTCAGTCTTTGTAAATTTCATATTAGGTTTACAGAGTCATATGAAATATGAATTGGAATAGACTTCTGGAGGTCAGCTATTCCAGCCTACTGCTCAAAGCAGTGCTACATTCAAAGTTGGATCTGATTGCTTAGGGACTTGCCTAGTTAAGGTTTAAAAAACTCCACAGCCTCTCTGTGCAACCAGTTCCAGGGCTTCACTAGTCTTACTGTATTTTTTTTCTTTTCTTTTGCCTAAACAGAATTTTTCTGCAGCTCAAGACCATTGTCCTTTTTCTGGTCTAGAAAAGACTGGCATATCGAGAGCATGCTCCATGAAGTAAGCTTCTCAGAAAGTTTGGTATGAATTCATGGGTGTTCTTTAATGAGCCAGCTGAGGTGCTTGGGGAAACACTTGACGCCACCCCCATGTTGAAAACAGAAATGTGGCTTTGGCTAACAAGACACTGTCCACCATTCAGTTTTTTAGTGGCGTTTGGTGTGCCTCTCCTTTCCATCTTCCACAATTAACTTTAGTGAGAGTATAACTTGTGTTGCATCTTCATTCCTTCTCCTTTTCTATCTCCAGCAGAACAGGGTGGAGAGAAAACTTTACTATGCAAGCAGTAAAAACACCCGCTGCATAGAAAAATAATCAAGAGAGGCTGGGTACAGGATAAAAAGCTTTCTTGTAATAAAGAGTTGGGGGTCTGTACTTTCCAGAGTACTGACTGTCCTAGGCTGCTCCATGCAGAAGAGGTTGCTAAATGCCAATATATGTGGGATTTGAGGGTGGAACTGGAAGGGTTCAAAGTGAGCCATACCTTTCTTTCTGGGAAAGACAGAATGTGTTTTGCAGACAGGAACAAATCCGAGAAACTCTGTAAAGGTGGGGCTCCTTTTGAGAGTTGCAGCCAGAGAAGTTTTTCTTGCTGTTCTTTGCCTCTCCTAGGTCTATAAATTCATGGCCTAATGTCTTCTCTTTCATAAAAAATATGCAAAGGTGAGATAAACTCCAGAATTTTCTGTCCAAAAGCCTATAAATAGATTTAACAGCATGAAGGAGCAGCAGAACCATTTGTGGGCTAGCCATGAAGCTCAGTTTTTACAAAAGATCTCTATAACTCTTGCTATTCTGCTAAATAAAAGAAGACCAGGGACTGAGTCCTTGTCCTGAGGCTATTTTGCAGCAATCGGCTCACAGCCACGCTGCATAAGGCTGGTTCCCTCCACAGCAGAGCTGTTTCTGTGGGCCTACTTGTATTCATCAAAACCAGAAGTAGGATGTAAATTAGCAGCTAAAGTTGGTGAACAATCAGAGGTACTGTGTTTGAGTTCATTCCCCTTGGCAATGTAAATGTACTCAGTGTCACAGGAGATCAGAAATGTTTTAAGTGTGTTACAGACTTATGCTCTGTCAAGGAGTTCTTATGTCTTACAACTTATTTACATAAGCATGTAGTGCAGGGCAATAGGAGTCATTCTGTGGGGTGAAAAGTTGATTTTTTATATCCACCTTATTATAGTATCCCCACTATAAGTTTCACACCAGCCTCCGTTCTGCTGCTGTAGACTGAATATCCACTGCAGTGTGGAATGCGTTTAGTGCACATCTAGAGCACCTCACCCAAAGGGAAACCTTTTCATGTGGTCAAAGACTGCCATGATGAGAACCAGAGTCAGATAGACAATTAGATGATTCACTCCAAATATGCTTTCTTGATCTAAAGTGAATCACTAGCTAAAAGAGAAAAAAACCACCAACCAGCAGACACAACAAAAAACCACCACTCTCACCTCCCTAACCCCACCTAATCCAATCATACTCCATCTACTCTGTTTCTACACTGAAATACTGGAAAAGTCCACTGAAACCTGGGCTATGTTTGGCAGCAGTTGAGCTCTTACAACTGTGATCATTTCTCTAAGATCCCTGAAGTGAAAAGGCATCTGTGTTCAAGAATCAAGCTGAGGAAATTATAAGAGAATTGGAGAAACTGACATCCCTGAAGGTGCCAAAACTAAGGTATAGTTTAACTAAGGACCTATAGGCTATATAGAAACAGTATAGTCTAGCTTCAGACTTCAGCACTAGGTTGGAAAGCTGGGTAGATGAAGGTCACAGTTTGGGGGGTGGGAAGGAGGAAGCTCAGTTTCAACCTTCTGGCACTTAGCTTAGCATTTGCTCAGCAAGTTTTGTATTTTTCTTTAGTCACATTCAGGACCAATTTAGTCAGATTTAGTCAGATTTCTAAGCAAGGTAGTTGTCACTTTTCTTGAGACTTCATCTTTCACCTCCGTAAATGAAATCGATTGAACTAAGCTGCCAGTTTGCCCTTCTCTTGGTGCCATTCTCAGGCCTTTCTAGATTCTTCTGAGAATCTGGCTTGCCTCGAATTTAGGGGGAAGGTACTACTGCTCCAGTCACTAATATCACACAGAATACTGTTTAGAACAAAAATGTTTCTTTACAATCCAGGAGTCAGTGAAGTGGCCATTGATGGGAGGTGGGAGTCAAAAAAAAAAAAAGCTGAAATTCTGCTGATTGTCAGAGTCATTAAGCTGTTATGGACACTTTCTTTTCATTTTCCTATTAAATTTGAAGTATTCGTATTTGAATGTCACATTGTTCTCAGATGGCTAATGGACAGTCAAAGGATAAATTTACCTAGATTCACTATGTCCACACTTATTTTTCTGTCTAAATTGAAGGGCTTTTGTTTTCATTTTCATTTTCATTCATCTAGCTGCAAACTAGGACTTGATCTATTTCTCTTATGCACTGTCTTCTCAAGAAAAATAGGTATGTCTATGGTATTTTTTCCCCAATTCCCACAAGTAGTACAGAAGCAAGCATAAATTTTGTAGAAAAGTGCAATGCTGTTCGATAAGATGAAAAGAAAAAATCAATTTTCTGATTTAAAGATAGTTTATCTCCTTTGACAGAATTTTTGACACTTTTAAAAGTTAACATAGTGTTTGGCTTCCCAAATGGCATGCACAGGTAAAATGTGATGAGTATTACTAACCTCCAGAAAGTTACTTTTTTCCCAATATTCAATATGCGATATTCAGTACTTCCCAAGTACACTACATTGAGGTATTAACAAATTACCATATTATCTGTTCAAGGTGCTAAATAGGGTATTCTGTAGAAACCAAAGGTCTAAATGCAATAATACTTTCTCACAGTTTAAATTATTTTTGTATTGGATTTGCTGATAATATGGGGATGATTTCTCAGCTATGTCAAACTGCGTTAATAGAGACTATGAGGCAATTTAAAATGGACCACAGTTGTTTACCTTCAGAGACTGGAGACTGTATAGCCTATATTCTGCAGGGCATGAAATGTGAGTGAAAGTGCCCTGGCTGAAAGGTGCTATGGAATAAAGTATAAACTGAAATGGCTTGGTCTCATATCAGAGAATATGTGTCTTATCCTTAGTTTATTACTAGAACAAGTGGGTTTAGGTTGTTTTAAACTATAATTCTAAATAAGCCCTAGCACTGACGTTTTAAGGCCTGTTCCAAAACTTCCAAATCCTCACAGGAAAAGGGAAAGGTGGAGTGGTGACAAGTAATAAATAGAATGGAAAGCTAACTGATGACCCAGTTAGGACATGAACAATTGGAAATGTAAGGAGTAGTCCACATAACTGCTAGTCTAGTAGTGTAATCTACTGTCTACACTACTTTTAACAAAAGATGACCCTTCAAATCTAATTAAGGTGGATAATGCCAACAAAGAAGAGACTAAAATTATTCAAAATCAATCAATGTGTTGTCAATTCAATCGATTACATTGTCAACCCCTGAACTCAGTAAGTGACAGACCTTCATCAAGCAATTTTATACTTAGAAGCTATTTTATTATAATCTATCATCCAATAGCTGGCTGAATGTGTTTTGTAGGCATATACTTCAAATAATTGTGTACATTCTAATTGTCCTTACATCTTAATGAAGGAATTTTAGCTAAGTTGTTACATATTGTCTACTGAATTTTTTTGACGATTCAAGGCAATGTATCGGGTATACTGTTGCGCACGGTATACAATATCAGAAGTTTAGCCTTGCAATATATGAAGATGTCAATACAAACTAAAATTGGTTTAACATCCAACAGGTTGTAATTAATCTCGAGAAAATTATTTTTCTGGTAATATATGCACTTGGGGTTTGTTGGTGCGAACAATTTAGGAATGCATTTTTAAAGTAGTTTTGACCTTGAAAAATGTTGGAAAGTCTTTTACATATTCTTGGTCTTATTTTAAAATGCTTTTCAAGGAGAATGGTTTCAGGTTAAATCACTTAGAATGGTAAGTAATCAAATTATTCATACCTATTTTAAATATGTAACCAAATGTATCTATATACAACTGAACACACACATTTAGCTTTTCTTCCTCACAGAAGAAAACACTTCTGTCCATTTTAATTTCAGTCTATACTCAGCAAGATGATGTAAGATACCTCTAAGGATTTGTATGTTTACTGTGTTGTTTTGGGGGTTTTCAGTATTAAATAATCAAAATAAAACATTAGAAAAGCTTGTAGAAGTGTAGCCACTGGAGAACAGAAAACAACCGGTAATAATATGGTACTATTTGTTAATTTATTTTATCAGGGAATCAAAATACATGTATAATTATGATTTCCAGATTTTTTTTGTGTATTATTAACTTTTGGAAGATTTGGTAGACTTTGATTTCAATTTAGGATGCAGGGAAAATCCGGTATCTTGAGTATCAGATAGTGCAAAACTTTCTGTTCCAATTTAGAAACAAAACCATAAAGAATACAAATCTAGTTAATCATTATTTTTATCTGCTGTATTTTCTTTATCCAGTAAATTCTTTATTCTGTGTGTATTTCCTGTTTCTTTTATATATCTACCAGTATCATACTTCTAGCAGTTTTGTTGTGTTTGCCTAGGGTTTTTTTTTTGTTTGGTTGTATTTTTCCTTTCTAGAATAGCATACATATCAATTGAATGATTTTGATTGTAAAATTCAGATAACACAAACAGTCTCCAGTTAGTACTATGTGAACTGTGGTGTTTATAATATTTAGTTAATTTGTTTTTTCCTCTGCAGTCTCCTGGATGATTGATATGCCTGACCACACCTTTTTACACATTAAAAGATACAACTTTCTGTTAGGTTTATTTTTTTTTAATATTTTATTTCATATGCATGAACTTTTTTTTGTAAATATTTATTTAGAATTTGAAATGAAAGATGTGTTTTACTTAGAGCTGAAATCCCACATATAGTTTAAAGAATACAGAAATCCACAAGTAACTTTACAAGGGCTACATAACCTGCCTTAAATTCCCATGGAATTTAAATGTCTTATTTCAAGAAAAAGATATTCTTACTTTGTTTTATTTTTCTTTAAAAAAAAAAATAAATTAAAAACTGTACTTAAAAACCATTTTAGTTTTAATAATCTGATTATTTTTTATAGAAATTTTTCATTGAAAGTGAAAATTTAAGGTTTCATTAGAGCTTAATCTTTTGTCCATTTTTGCATGCATAACTTTTTGTCATTACTGTAACTCTTTATCCTTGTTTTCTAGTATCAAAAATCTACTGTGTTCTGATTCTTACCTTTTTGTACTGTATATGGTTTTTTTTAAATCTGTTTTGGTATGTGCACTACATCATCAAGGATGTTTACATGTAGCATGCTACAGTGTCTTATCTTGAATTTTGATTATTTTTGCACCTTCTATAGAGGCTTTTAGTGCTTTTTGACAAATATATTTGACTGTTTTCAGGTTTTTGCTTTAATTGGAAAATTCATTTGGTTCTGAAGACGTCTGCATAGCCATGTGCATAGAATTCCTACTCAAATACATCCCTGTAGATTAACTAGTCTTTTCTATTTTTTTTCTTACAATTCAAATTTTTTTTGTATAATTCAGAGTCCTTGTCTAAACTTTTCAGCCTATCCCCCAGTTTTTACCCTAATTCATCCTACACTATATTATTATGTCCTACAAAAAGAACTCAGCAATACAAATTACTTTTGTCTTTGTGACTGAACAATGGAAATTCCACCAAGGACCCTTTTGGGAAAATCAGCTTTTACAACAGTTGAAGTTACATGGAATTAATTTCATCCTCTGTGACAAAAGCATTTCCCTTCTAATCTTTGTCTTTGTTATTTCCTATATTTCAGTTTATTGAATGGGTCTTTTTTAATTATGTTAGAAAAGAAAAAGACCTGTGAGAGAGGGCCTTTAAAAGTCACATTCTAAAAAATCGGTCTTCATTAATTGAGTATTGGTATCTATTTTATCTTATCCTTTCTCATTTCTCAATTTTGTTAAGTAAATAATCTCTAGACAAAGTCATATCAGGCATGCTTAAAAAAATCACAGGGAGGCATTTTGGTGTTTCGGATTTTTTTCAATAGTGAAATGCCTCTGTGAGATATTTCCATGTTGATGTACACCTGAAAATGTCTTATATTTCCATCATAAGTCTGACTAACAGGGGGCTTTCTCTCAGATAAATGCAAGACTGGTTTATTTCAGTGCTTGAAGTTAGGAATGAAGGATTTTCTGAGCTTTTGAGTCATCATGTGTATGGATTTCCCTGGAATTATAGTTCCCTTTCCTTCTCCCATATTATTTGGGTTTTATTAAGTTTGGGGTTAAGTTTTCTTTATTATTATTTACTCAGATGAAAATGAAAGTGTAATCCTCCTCTTAGGGATTCAGTTGTTTGTCAATCATGACCTACTTTTGATACAGCACAGCTGTATAACCTTGGCTCAAACATCTGGGAAAACAGCTAAACTGTGAGAAAGTACCCAGACTAGATAGGGCCATGCAAGAAGAGATAAGAAAATGTAAAATTGCAAGCTGTGGTGAGATTGTTGAAGTGAGGGTAGTTAAGCAGCTGAAGAGGAAGAAGACTAACATGAAAAGGTCAAAAATCCTAAGGGAAAAACAGAAAATCAGAAGCTGGAAACTCAGCAACACTGAGGATTATCCTCTTTCAAAGAGTAATGGGGACTGACCCTTCCCAGCCTGACTGACAACTGCCTGGCCAGCAAAAAGTCATTGGATATGTTTTGGGCTGGTGAACACAATAATGCTCAGCCCAACATCTTGCTCATCTTAGCTATTTGCTGTGTGTATTAACCAATAATTACTGTCCTACTCTTTCAAGCACATATATTTTTCTTGCTGAATCTCTGTGCATGGTAAAAGGTTCCTGAATAAAGAGGTCCAGAGACAGAGACACAAAAGCAAGCTTTGAAATGTAAAAGTTGTCAACAAAATGTAGATTTTTCTCACCAATTTTTAGCAAAGTTGTTTATGTACATGGTGGTAGCATAATGTTTTCTACATTATTCTCCATTCCAACATATTGTTGATTTGTTTGAGTGTGGTTGCCAAATATTATAGTTACATGACCAGCTCTTCTTTTGTTTCATCAAAATGAGTTTTTTAAGCCTATTACGTAAAATCTTCAAAATAGCCCAGAATTCTGTTTTTAAGGGTTTTGAGGTATATAAAGGCAGAAGTAAGCATGGAGTGGGTTTTATGGACTATGTGTTACTTTTAAAAATCACAATGATTTTTTCAGAAAATGGCATATCCATTATTCTTATAATTATAAAATTGAAATTCCATTTAAAAACACACTTACAATATAGCCATCTTTCCCCACTCTCTGCTATTTTTGTTACTTTAAAGATAATAAATATCAATTAATTGGTATAAGATAGGATGTATTGGGGGATATTTTTTCCACATAAGACCTACATGGTGTTTTTTCCTAGAAACTTAAAATATACCTTCATGCACACCTGTGTCATCTAGGAGAATGGCAAGAAAACAGGAAGCAGTGGAGAGGAGGAAGCAACCTTTCCTTCAATTGCTAGTTTTAGCTTATACCAATTAAAAGTGAATTTGGAAAGGTAATAGGGAAACCTCCTTTAACAGTTTAGTTTAGAACAAGAATAATCCTTTAAATGAATCATTCAATTGCCCTCACTTACTGTGCTTTGTTTCACATCATGGAGTGTTCTTGGAGTGTAGGAAGGTAGAAACAAATTTCTTTTGCAGAAAAAAGAAAAGAAACATGAAGATGCATTTCAGCCTCTAATAAGCATTCAGTTCATCAGGGTAGGCTAAAGCTAATTCAAGGTAACCCCCCCCTTTATATCCACTTATACTGTGGATATTAGGATTTTGGCACTTGATCCTGGGTTAACTGTTACAGTGAAAATAGTCTTCATTATGCGACCAGAGTAGAATTTCCCTCGCACAGCTTTATATGTTTATGATGTGAATGTTTACATCTGAGCTCATTGGTGCCATTATTTAAACAAATAAGACAAAAAGGCACTTCTAGGTAATAACTTAGGTGGATTTTAGGATAAGAAGAATCATACCCTACATAAATCTTCCCCCCCCCCCCCCCCCCCATTACCTGTTATGTAGTCTGAGTTGACTAACTCAAATGTCTGAAGTTAGATGAGATAAATCTTACCTATGGAGCTTGTTAGACTCTTTTTCACAAGGCATTTTTTTGGATGGAGGCATAAGATGTCTGCTGCAATTCTTCCTTTAAAAGTATGTCTGAAGGAGTTTCTGTGTTCAAACACAGATTCACCACAGCATTTGTGATACTTGCCCCTCTATACACTGTCTTGAGAGCAAACCTTTGTTTCAATGACTGTTTATGAAAAGTCTTACAAAACCTATCAAAATTACTTCATGGTATTTAGCAACAGTTCGTGAGTATATTTTTTGCAGTGTACCCATTTCTAAAGCATAAGAAAAAATTCAAAGACTTGATTTTAAGTAAGAATCTTTTTTTAGAATCTCAGCTCTTAAGATTTTAACAAAATGTAATCTTACCCTCTCTGTGACAGTGAATGTGAAATATAAACCCCTGAAAAGTAAGAAGTTTATGCTTTGCATACTATTATTTCTTGTTAGAAGCTTTTAAAACGTGTATTCTTTTCCATCAAACTATGCTTGTTGTTTTACCAAAGGTAATTCACTCTTTGTTTAAATCAAACAGTGGGTTTAGATATCAAAGGTGTTTGGAAAACAGAGTGCTCATTATGTGCTTCTAGTAACAGCTACTAACGATTGAACCTAAGAGCAAGAAGGTTGGTGAAGAAGCCCATCCTTCTAAATAATAAGGCATCTCTCAATTGTTTGAAAAAAAGTACCATGCCCACTAAAGAGACTAAATATTTTAAGACAGCTTTGTGGAACCTGCAGGTGCACTTTGAAGTACATAAGGAAAGATTCCTTACACTTATTTCACAACTAATTTCCATCCTAAATTTTCATAGAATGTTATGGAGAATGGACTGGTCCTGTTTGCTTCAACCTGAATGGTGTGCTCTATCCTCTAATTTGATTGACTCTGTGGGTCACTTACCTGTATTAGCAAAAAAAAGCAAGCCATAGGCTGCAGTGCTAAATTCTGGTCTTAATTTCAACTTTGAATTTAGTATTTTTTATACACCATTTCTCTGGTTCATAAACCTCTCAAAAGATTTGCCAGGTTCTGCATTTTTCAATGGATGAGAAACTATTAAGTGAAAATTGTGGAATGTTAATGGAATTCTGCACTCTTTTACTGAAGAAAGAATTGGTTGAATATACAGTACTTTTTCTTCATATATGAGTACTAGAATTATATAATTTGAAAGGGAATTACTATCCTGAAGCATACCCTTGTGTTATCCAGAAAAAAAAACCAAAAAAACAACATTTCCAGGCATTGAATGATTGTGACTTCATTAAATAAACATTAAAACCCATCATTTTATATAGCTGCAAGAAACAACTCTTACCTGTCTTGGAATTTGTTTATGAATGTTACATGGCATCACAAATATGACTGCTCAGTACTGATGTTATATATTTTTTTCTGTAAAAATAGAAGAAAAGACGTAGGCTTGACACTGAAGATGTTGACATGAAATGCTATTTTTTTTTTGAAACCAGAAAACAAGGTGGAATAAAAATAAAGGAGGAAATGACAAAAATCTGGCAGTTATAAAAGGAATTCAGTAATAGGCGAGATTTTTTTTTTTTTTTTTTTTAAGATCTAGCATTCTTTATAATGTAATGAGGCAAAGTTAACTTCAATTTCTTGTCTATCTTAAAGGAAAGTTATTCTTTAACATGGAGTTCATTTTTAAGAAATAATTTAGTATAAAAAGAAATGTTTTCAAATAAATCTGTGAGTCTTCTAAAAGCTACTTAAAGATGAAGTAACATCTACTCATTAGCTATATTCTCAGCTACAGTAATTTCACATTTTCTTCAATGTACTGTTTTCATCTTGTTAAGCTTCTGCAAGTAAGTATAAATAGTTTCTCTAACCAATAAAGTAACTGTGTTTCACTAGAAAAGAAAAAAAATTAAGAAAATTTATCTGTAGTCTTCTGTGTGTTAAATTAAAAATAAATCCTCAAAACATCATGAAGATACCACTACCTTCACTTGGAAGTATGCTGTTTAATGTTTAGAGAATCATGTAATTCTGTCTTTACTGTCAAATTATATAAATAATTTATTTACTAGGGACTAGTTAATAAATTGAAAATTTATTAAAATTTAAATGAAATTAAAATTGACATTAATTTTTTAAAAAAATAAATTTAAATTTATTAACTATTGAAAATTAGTTCAATATTACAATCTCTAATGTTAGGTAGCCACAAAGGTAGGTTTCTAAAAATACTGATAAATTTACTTTTTCAGCAGTCCACTTAAAATATTGTTAAATTCTGCTGATTTTTTACATTGTATAAACTTTTGGGACAACATGTTATTTTTTTTGTCAAGAAAGTGTATCACAACATCAGTTGCCACTACTTGAATAAAAAAACCCACCAGCACCCTGTAGATTATTGTCGTGGTTTAACCCCAGCCAGCAACTAAGCACCACGCAGCCACTAACTCACTCCCCCCCCATCAGTGGGATGGGGGAGAAAATCAGGAAAAAGAAGTAAAACTCCTGGGTTGAGATAAGAACAGTTTAATAGAACAGAAAAGAAGAAACTAATAATGATAATGATAACACTAATAAAATGACAACAGTAGTAATAAAAGGATTGGAATGTACAAATGATGCGCAGGGCAATTGCTCACCACCCGCCGACTGACACCCCGCCAGTCCCCAAGAGGCGATTCCCCGCCCCCATTTCCCAGTTCCTAAACTAGATGTGACGTCCCATGGTATGGAATACACCGTTGGCCAGTTCAGGTCAGGTGCCCTGATTGTGTCCTGTGCCAACTTCTTGTGCCCTGGCTGGGCATGAGAAGCTGAACAATCCTTGACTTTAGTCTAAACACTACTGAGCAACAACAGAAAACATCAGTGCGTTATCAACATTCTTCTCATACTGAACTCAAAACATAGCACTGTACCAGCTGCTAGGAAGACAGTTAACTCTATCCCAGCTGAAACCAGGACAATTATCAAACAAGATAAAAAGTGAGAGGAAATCTTCCTGTGCAGTACACTCTATGCTGACTGTGATATCCTGAGCTCTGTTAGTCATAGGAGAATCACTTCTTATTATCTTAATTGTATATTGGTTCAATCAGAAAACATTAACTGGAAGAAGACTGTAAAGAAGCTAGATTAGTTAAAACATATGTGCAGGCATAGCCAGCAGCAGTGTTAAATGAAGAGTAATTCTTGTCTTTTGAAACTCTTTGTGCTCCTTTAGTATACAAATGACTTGAAATTTCTCTCTAGGATTACAGGGTCTAGATTTCACTGATGCAAACCCAGGTATATCAGCCCAAGTCTGTGGTCCTTAGACCAGCATGGTTTTGGCTATTTCCTTATTGTTAAATCATTATTTTGGGCATCAAGTGAATCTTATGATTTATACTGAATTGATTAACACAAATTGGGGATGAAGTGATTGTTATGATTTATTCTGAATCAATTAACACAAAACTGTTCAGTCGTCATTTGCCACATTAATGTCCTGCAGTTTAGTTCTCCTGGTGAGTAACAGTATGTTCTGCAGCGGGGAGGGGGAGAATAATCAAATTAATTTCAGTGTCCAGTGCAAAGGGGATTTTATTTGTTTGAAAAACCATTAGAAAAATTAAATCAAAGCATCATTGGGACACACTGAAAAAACATTATTAAATCATCTTCCTTCTGCTATAGCTAAAGGGAGTAAAAGAATACAGCTAATAGTTTGGGGGAGTACAACTGACAGACTTTAGCCATTGGGATCCTGAAACAACATTGCTTAAGAATTTTGTGGTTCCCAAGTGAATGATGCCCACAAAACTGTGGATATCCAAAATACATATTGATTCCGAAGCAGATCCTTAAGTGTAAAAATTAGGAAGATTCTAGGTACGTAATTGGGCACATCACCTAACCAATGGAAAATTTCAAAAAAGAAGTATGAAGTGTCAGTTCTGTCTTTCTCAGGCAGGGCTACAAACAAAACTTCGAGCTACAGATGTTTCTACTGAGACTGAAGCATTTTGATCATCCACTCCTCAGGCATAAACTAGAGGAAGATTAAATGTGTAAACTAAGGGTCAGAGCACTCAGCTATGGTTATGGTATAGCCAGGGTAAGGTCTTGCTTCTCCTTTAGGTGATTGGGACTTGCATCTTCAGCATCTCAGAGGAGTCCTTTCATCTACCTGCATTCAAATCCTCCTATCAAGTCTTTGTTAAGAATTACTAACATTTCTCAGAGAGAGAACACATACACGTAAGTTAGGAACTGGAGTATCTGGCTTGATGGAAAGGATTTACTTTGCTGAATATTTAATGAAGCTAATTTTTAAATGCTTTTGAGCCTACAACAGAATCTGAGGGCATATTTATGCTATGAGGTAAGAGAGGGTTAGGGAGTGACCTTGAGCGCCTTGATGGCCGATACCACACAGTTGTTCGCTTGCTTCCTGACTCTCTTTGGGCCACTGAGACACACCTGTTAGAAAAGGAACCAGCCCAAAGCCATGTGGACGCAAGACAGTCTGTCCTACTTACCCTTGAGGCCAGGGATCAGTCCTTGTCTCCCTCTTATTTAGTAACATGAAGATAACATTGCTTAGCAACATTGCTCAGTATCCTTTGTTTAGGTAAGAGAGAACATATTTTAGCTCCTGAGATATACAAGCATGGTCTTGTTCTCTGGCCCATGAAAAGTGAAAGAATTTCAACAAGACAGCATAAGAGAGAACAATCTTCTGGCTTTCCAGCTATAATCAATTTTATTAGCTTCTGGCTAGAGCATCCACCTAAAAGATGTTGGGTCAGACTTTCTTTTTTATATTAAGTGATTAGGCTGGCTCATCCTTCAGTCTAGCTGAGTGGAGCACTTGCTGAGTTATTAAACAAAAGGGGTACATGACGCTCCATGTCACTGTGGTTTCTACAGTGTTGATTTCGGACAAATAATTGTCAGACTGGATTTTGTGGTTAACATACGTAGAAGGTGGCCTAGGTTTTACACCCTGGAATGGCTTAAGGAGAAACTGAATGTCTTTCTGACAAACTGTATTAATGTGTAGGAAGTTGTAGTATGTCCTGTAGATAATGTAGGGTATTTTGATGGTGATACTGTATATTCCAAGGGTTTTGGTACCTCAGCAGTTAGTCAGCATCTGCTTCAGATTCTGAGAAACTGTGTGGGGTTTTTACAAAATAATTTCAGTAATTTTGCAGATTTTTTCCTAGAAAACTCTTTATTTTAGTATGTAGTACAGAACAGGAAGCAAGTAAAACTTAAAACAGTATCTCTGTCACAGCACATCTCTTTGGTAGCTGGAATGTGTGAACTCACATTTACCTGTTTGGCAATTGTTTTTGCATAAGTGAATGTTCCCATTACACTAGCAACAAAGCACCATGCAGATGCTCACTCACTTCCCCCCCATCCAGTAGGATGGGGAGAAAATTGGGAAAAGAAGTAAAACTCATAGGTTGAGATAAGAACAGTTTAATAGAACAGAAAAGAAAGAACTAATAATGATAATGATAACACTAATAAAATGACAATAGTAATAATAAATGGATTGGAATATGCAAAGGATGCACAATGCAATTGCTCACCACCTGACGATCGATGCCCAGTTAGTCCCCGACTGGTGATCCCCCGACCCCCACTCCCCCAGTTTATATACTGGGCATCATGTCACATGGTATGGAATACCTCTTTGGCCAGTTTGGGTCAGCTGCCCTGGCTGTCTCCCCTCCCAACTTTCCCCTCCCAGCCTTTTTGCTGTCTGGGCATGAGAAGCTGACAAATCCTTGACTTTGGTCTAAACACTACTTAGCAACAGCTGAAAACATCAGTGTGTTATCAACATTCTTCTCATACTGAATCCAAAACATTAGCACTGTACCAACTACTAGGAAGACAATTAACTCATTATGGGAACACTGGGTATTAAAAAAGAACATTATAAATGCAGTAATTACAGATCTGCTGCCATATGTGAGACTGAAGTTTAAGTCCCTTTCATAATACTGATTTTTCCATTTCTACTAGTTCCCAATCATAAGGTCACTCAAGAATGACATCTTTCTTGATTGCTTCAGATTTCTCAATTTCATGGTTATAGTAGTACCATTCTCATTTGATGTCCTAAATATTGTTGCATAAATACAGATTTCATTGCATTTTGATGCCTTTTTATCTAGTATTTTGATCATACCCTTAAGTTTACCAACATCCTGCACATGAGAAAAAAACATTTTTAATGAAAAAAAAAAAAAATCATGGAGGAGGGAGAAAATTTTTTATTTTGTAGCAATTTAAAGACTAAACTTTTAGAGCACATCACATTGTAGATTTCAGATTCATCCAACAACAAAAGAAAGAAAACCATTCAAAAAGGAGTCCTTTTTTATAAGAGCATATCCTTCCCACTCAGGAGGAAAAAAAAAAAAAAGAGGACCAAAAAAAAATCCCCAGAAAACAAACAAAATAGGCAAGGTTAAAAAGAAAACAAGTGTTTATAATCAGGGTGGTTTGCATTTATTTAGTTTTGCATTTGTTTCTTTCTTTTGTGAATTATATAAAATTTATAAATTCTCTCTCTTTGGTGAAATCCTCACATGATTTCTGTTTTTTCACATAAAGTTAATGTTACCTTGCATAAAACCTCTTTGCATTTGGAAGCGTTCTTTCTTTTAATACCAAGAGAACACTCTGCATTGGTATTGAGCACTACAAAAGCTAAATTCCTCAGAAAGCTCAGATTTTGGAAAAAGGACTAAATGGACCACTACATTTTAAGAACATTCTGACATACTATTTGCATATCTTAACACGTTATTATATGCCAACATGACAAAGGGAATATGATGTTATTTGTATTTTGACAGTATTTTTTTAATTAACAAACTTAGATCACATAATGATACTATGACAGTCGGACAGACCAGTGTTTATAATTTAGGGCTGTAATCTGTGAAATTTCAATTTGCACTCTGTTCAGGGGAAGGATGGGTTATTTACAAGATGCTGCTAGGGCCAACTGTAATCTCATCAGGGACACATCAGAAAACTCAGCTCCTCAAGCAGAGAAAAACATGGTTAAATTGTTAGCGGCTGCAATCTTGAATTATGCATGATTGTTGACAGCTCATAGTGTGAACAAATGCTATAATGTTCCTTTACACATTTTCATTTTTTTCCTAAACCTCCAGTTTATCTATGCTGCTCAGGGTGATACAGAGATCGAGTTGTGAAATGCTCAGAGTTTAGGTCGTTTCGGTTCATTTAGCTTTTTAGAAGCTGTGTATTTATTTTGCCATATTTTATAATCTTACTTATGCTGCTGTTCATGTACAAATACTACTCATGTACATATAGCACGGCTGGAGATAGTTTTACAAAATTTCGCTGGCACCAGGCATCTTGCTGTTCCACCTTGTCCACAGAATAGCACAGCCAACTGACAAAGCACTGCATTTTGAAACTACCATGCTAGCAAGAGCTGAAAAGTAATATGGATTACCACTAGATTCAGAGGCTAAACCATAGTGAGGCAAACCACTGCGGGTTTGGTACATGCAGTGTACTCCCAAAGTAGAATGGAAACTGTCTTTTCCACCATTCACTTTTAATCATCTCATTCACCAACCTGGCCTAGACCTGCTACAGCTTTCTGCCCAAGCTGCTGTCAGTCCAGGCAAGGGGGGTCTCTACAGCTAGTACAAATACCGGATCACCAAAACTTGCCTCTAGGGCTCTCTACTCATCACTCTTCCCTTTCCCAGAATGGGTCTAGTTTGCTGGTACAGCCCTAGTCAAAATGCCTCGCCATGTTTTTTAACATGTTAAAATGTCCCAGTTTGGGTCGTGTCACTATCCTGAAATTGTGTGACTGGTTAGGCTGGAAGTCACAGGACTTTCTGAGAACATAAGTTTCTACAAGCAGCCAAATGGTGCAATCAACCTTCCCAAGAAGAGAAAGATATTTGGTACAGGCATAGTCAGACACCTGTGGGAGTCAATTATCTGAACCTCATATCATTCTAATCACCCCTTTTTATGAGACAGATCTTTTGTTTACCCTGGCAATGTTTACCCATTGCAATGGAATTGCTCAGGTCTCCACTTATGAATTGTCCACTGGAGAAAATACTCTCCCTCCATGTGGAAACAAGGAAACTTCAACAATGACAGTTCAGTCTGCAATACTGTGGGCAGAGTGGTAAACAGGATGCTGCATAGCTTTACAGCATCTGGATTAAACACTTTGCTATCTCTGTTTCCAGTGAGAAACAGCTGTCTTGAAAATTGGACTATATTGCTCACATATTCCATAAAGTTTCACACATAAGCTTTTGATCCTGAAATCTCTAACCCTGACAGGGTGTTGCAGCAATGAGACCTAAAAGAAAGTTTCCTCAAAAATGTGGTAGCTAAAGCCTACCATCAGAGGGCCTGTTCCAGAGGGGAGGCTATAGGGCTGCAGAAATTAGATTACAGTCCTTCTGAAGGCAAAGTGAAAGAACATCTTTTCTGGAAACACAAGCTCTGTGAGAGGAAACTGTCCAGGTCCACAGTAGGTTATTTGCTGCTGCTAAAGCTGGTAAAGAGCAAGCAGCACAGAGCAGGCACATATGCCTTAGTCTTTCCATCAACATTGCTCAGGAAGACTGCTATTGAGACCATCGTTCCCATTGCTGCTGCCTCTCCAGCTCTGCTTCCACCTTTTCCTTAAGGTACTCCAGGCAGCAAACAAGAGCTTGGAGACAAAAAAACTTTTCTCAAGATCAAGTGAAGGGAAGATTAAGGACTTGAACTCTTTGAGAGGAATGCTGGATGTAAGTTGATATCTAATGCACTGTCTCTCAGCTTCTCTATAGGACCACATACTGTTACTCCATCTTGGCACATTATTTTAGGTCAGTAATAGATGATGCTTCATTGCAGCTTGTTGCAGTTGGATGTATTTATTTCAATGGCTCAAAACACTTTGTGCAAGCACAAAGAAGTCTGGCTTATGATGTATGTTGAACTTTGCTTATTTTACAGGAAGGCTTGGTGCTAAAGCACATAGGAGACACCAAGTATTTTGAGTACAACCTATTTCAAAGCTTTATGTAGGAGATTTTTTAAGTGAATTTGTTGGCTCTTTCTGTTTACATCTAAGTTTATCTAAAGGTATCTAAAGTTCCTTTATAGATGCTCAGAATTTACCAATACAGGAAGCTTAACATCTAACAGAAGTTTGAATAAAATTGGGATATGGAAACCTGACATTCTTCTGCTTTTGGATGTGCTCTTTAGACACATGAGTTTGGGTACACCATAGGCATCTACCACCCTGACACAAGTTTCTGCTGTCATTTTTTAGTGATCAAGCAAATCCAAGACATCTGCACACAGCTGACATAGATTATATAAATTCTGTAGAGATTATCTCTACAGAGAATGGTATATCTACATGCAATCCTATAAAGAGCTTGCACCCTTCTGGAATGGCAGTGACACTAGGTGGAATATCCTTTAGTGCTTACAATTCAATGGGATACTTATGCTTAGACAGCTGAATCACACAGAGATACCTAAATTTTCATCAAATTTGAGTGAGTGAACACAGGAGAAATCCAAACCCTATGGACTTCCTTTACGTCAACCAGCAGAAAACATGGCATTTGATAGGATAGAATCGAGAACCTGAGGTGCTTAATAGAGTTTCACCCTAGCTCTCTAAATATATCCATAAACACTATTGTAGGGATTGGCGCTCGGAAGATCTCGCGATGTACGGAAAGAGAAGGGTTAAGGGAGGCGGGATGACCGACAGACAGTATGTAAGGGCGTGACGCAGTTGAATAAACGCCATTTGCAGCATCCTCATATTGGTGTCAGTGCTCTGTGGCCCAGGGTATGGTGGACCCTGTGCCGAGTCCCACGGGGTGATCAGACGAATGTCTACAAGTGGTGACCCCGACGTGATTGGACATCGGCGGATTACGCGGGGCGTAATCGAAGGCCTGGCCAGGCATGGAAGGAGTCCTGAAGGTGTTGGACTCATGCTCTAGAGAGGTAAAAATCCCTATGGGACAAAAAGAAGCGAAAGCTTGCCTAGAGCGGCTCCTGAAAGAGGAAGCGATAGAGCGCCCGGGGGACATATTGTCTCCTGAGTGCTGGCCGAAATGCACCGCGGCTTTAGCGGAACGGGCTATGGCGACGCAGCATGGTCCGGAGTTAAAGACGTGGGGGCGGATTAGGGCGATTTTCAGGAAAGTGCGGGAGGAGGGCTTAACATGGAAGGAAGCAAAGAGATTGATGCACGCGCAGGCGGATCGGGGCGTGCAGGCGGATGGGGAGGCGCGGACAGAAGGGCTGACGGAGGTAGCGGAGCAGACGCCTCTGGTGCTCCCAGTGCAGCCGTCGGCACCGGCCGAACCACCGGGATACCCTTGGGAGGAGTTTGAACGGGAGCGTGAACGGGCGAGAGAGGAGGAGCGGGAGAAAGAGCGACAGTTAATTCAGGAGGCAGAGGAACCCGTGGCTGAGCAAAGGAGACGGGAGAAGGAGAGGCAGAGACTAGAGGAGGCGGAGAGGGCTGTGATGAAGGGATCAGAAAAGGAGCAGGTAGAGGAGGGAGCGGTTCCCCTGTATGATCCGGAGGATTGGGTGCCGGGACGTGTTTTGCGAACCGCGCCACAAGCGCACCCTAAGATGGTGCCGACATCCGCCTTCTCCCCGGATGTCTCTCCGGAGGTCGGGAGAGGCGGAGCACGGCCAAAGGAAGGAGGAAGGAAAGTCAGGACACCCCCTCTTACGCGCGTAGCGGAAGAGGAAGAGAGTGGGCCGGACTCAATCGAGGGGTCGGCTCAACGGTTAGAGGAGGCGTGGCAACTGGTGGGCGGAAACCGCTGTCGTCCGCCGCACGCAGCGATAAAACAAAAGGCTATCTCCGGCTGTAAGGCGCAGTCGGCAGCAGCCAGTGAAAAGGCAACGCCTATGCCTTTAATACCTGTGCCCGACCCAGCTACAGATCCGCTGCAGATGTTGCAGCGAGTAGTAGAGGAGATACAGGAGCAGGTGAAGCAACAGCGGCAGCTGCTACAAGCAGCTGGGGAACAGAAAGGAGTTCCCGATTCACCGAAGGTCACGTTGCCAGACTGGAAAATTGTAGCAAAGGAATGTGTTATGGACGGCATACGCTTTGAAGGACCCCCTTTAGTTTGCCCAGTCCGAGCTGGTCCAGGTGGTGTAGGGGTGGAGTGGTCTCCGTTAGATAGCAAGCTTTTGCAACAAGTGAAGAAGACCGTGGATGATTACGGCTTAGGACATCCCATGACAGGCTCTCTTTTAGATGTGGTTTTTTCCGGTTCACTGACTCCCTGGGATTCGCGACAGTTTTGCAGTATGATTTTGACTCCCATTTTTTTTTGATTTAGAAAGAAGCTTGGACAAACAGATTACAAGCAGCACTAGTTGAGACCCAACAAGAAAGACCCAGAAACAGGAAAGTGGGAAGGTGGGAGGCGCTTGGTGACACAGGGAAGAGGGTATGCTGCAGTACAATCATCAGAGCACCCAGACTCACGTGTGCGCTGGGTGCCGTCACGGTGGTTGAAACCAGACCTCAGTCAATAACGATTTGTTGTGAGTTATTTTGCAGGATGCCGTTCAAAAGATCGTCTAAGTACCTGCACTGTGGTCGTTGTGACCCTTGGGTGCTTGTCAAGTATGACCGCTGTGGACAACAACTCTGGAGACGCACCAGCCGAACATCAAAATGGTGTGACCGATGTTTTGAACACCGCAGATCCACTTTACAGCAACCGCTGTGTGTACCCCATAAGCAGGGGACTATGATATGCTTTTAGACAAAGCCAATCAATTACAGGAGGCAGGTGACAGTGGCTTGACAATCTCCTCTCGTCGACCTGGCAATGGCTCCTGTCTTTGATTGACTGAAAAACGTTGACCCTATTTGGAATCCTTTTGGTGGTGGTTATTATGGTTTGTTGTGGGATACCAGCACTGACTGTTTGCGTGCAGAAACTCTTTATACAGAGTGCGGGTACCCACCAGTACACGTATTACCATGAGGTGGTGGGATCACTTATAGCTGTAACGCCAGTTTGTACCGTTGGTCATCCGCCATAGTGAGGGGGGACTTGTAGGGATTGGCGCTCGGAAGATCTCGCGATGTACGGAAAGAGAAGGGTTAAGGGAGGCGGGATGACCGACAGACAGTATGTAAGGGCGTGACGCAGTTGAATAAACGCCATTTGCAGCATCCTCATATTGGTGTCAGTGCTCTGTGGCCCAGGGTATGGTGGACCCTGTGCCGAGTCCCACGGGGTGATCAGACGAATGTCTACACACTATAAATGAAGAATTTATTGAGCTGTCTACTGTTTTTACATGCTAAACCATTCTAGAAGAGTTACCTCCTCTTTCACTAGGAACAGATTGGAAAAGCCTTTTTTGATTAACTGCTTTTAGTATCTTAGGCACTGTGAGGTTGGAGACCTCCGTTCCTGTCACTCTGACAATGTTTAAGAAAAAATTATGAAGGAGACTTGCACAGAAACTGTTAGAATCAGAAAGTCATCCTTTTCAAATATACCAAAAAGATTCTATGCAGCTCCCCTATGTAAATTTTTCTCTACTGTTTGATAAAGTAGGAAACAAGACTGCTAACCCTGCAGCCTGCAACATAGTAAAATCCAGTAATTGAAAAGGTTTTTCCATCCATTCCAAATGAATGAAGATGCAGCGATTCTAAATACAACTGCAGTGCATGAAAATCATATAGGCTTCAGCTAGATAGAGATGCTATGGTTGTTTTTAACAATTCAGATGAAAATTATACCAGGCACAGTCTTCCAATTTATGCAAAATAAACCCCGAATATATTTAAAATAAAGTTTACTGCATGATAGATGGAAATGATAAATGTTGTAAGTGATGTCTGTAAGATTCTATCACACTCCTCTCTGCATAGGTGGAAGAACTTATGTGAATGTATTATGTTTATTATGTATATAATACCTACATACTGTTTTGAAATATACTTCTAATTCTATTAACTATTTGGGTTAAATGCTCAGAAAAGCCTTTTTTTTTTTTTTTTTCCCTGAAGTTATCAAAAAAAATCACAAAATCAAAAATGTTAGGACAGGTTGCACAATGAATGGAATGAAGCATACATTTTTGCATTTGGGTAAAAGCATTCCTAATCCATCTGCAAGGATCTTATTTATAATGTCAGGTATGTCTCTGACCAGTTGTTGGTTCTCCTCTGTGCATAAGTGTTAGCAAGCCCCATCCAAAATGCCTGATGAGTTGGGGAACTAAGTTTTTTGGGAGTCGAACTTCAAACATTCAATGCCAAGACATAATTACAGATTTCCAGCCCTCAACATGCTCCCAAAATACATGTCTTTTTAAGGTATGCATAAATTGAGGCAGCATAAATGTCTAGTAATGCTTACAAAACTTAAAAAAAGCCCCCATGTTTCTATGTAAAGAATTAACCTGACCCCACTTTATATTTCCTTTCATTATTACTTTAAAAATGTACATGATGAAATCTACTTCTTTTTTTTTTTTTTTTTTTTTAATTCATACATCTTTTTAGCTTTGAAACCTTAGTTTACTCTCATTTACAGAGGATAAGATTCAAGAGTGAACTTTTAAAGTGAACAATGATTGTGGTTTAACCCTAGTATATTATCCATACATTTTGCACTTTAGTTGTCATTGGGTTGCTAAGTTGTGTATCTTTATAGTGCACTACAGTTTATTTTATGTTGTTTTATTTGACTGATAAATCCTTCACTGATGAAGTGAGTGATATTTAAAATAAGAAACAATGAATTAGTTAAATATCATTGCAAAATATTATGAAGAAAAAAATTTTTTCATAGTATCTAAGATTTCTGAAAACAGGGCAACAACTAGACTGGCTTTACCAATGAAGAAATACATTCATTTAAATAATAATCATCTCTTAACTTAAGAAACTTATTGCTGGTGGAATTCTGAAATAAGTTTTGCAGAATAAAAACTAACTTCACATTTTTTCCTCTTCATGTCTGAGACTTTGTGGTTATTCTTTTTTGTCTTCTTCAGCACCCAACAAAGAAAAAAATAAATGTCTCCATTGATTTCATTACTCTGCATTGAAACCGACCCATAATTATGTTTGATGAGTTCTGTGTTTGAAGAGCTTTACAACTTCTAGAAGAAAAAAACAAATAAACAAAACAACAACAATAAAACCCAAACCTCATCATTTAATTTTGATGCATCCCTGAGGATTGACCTAGAAGGCAAACCCATAAGATATATTTAGCATCAGAGTAAGATCTGAGTTTACCATGCAAATGTCAGGAAAGTGATTTTTTAACAACCGGTATCCTAAAATCACCAATAGGGAAGGCTGTTTACTTCAGCTGCAGTGCAGCCCTTGTTCTATGCCAGTACCTGGAATAATTATTTGCAAATCATCTCCATAATAGATGAGAAACCACACCTGAGACACTCCCTTAAATAATCCTATTTATTTAGATTACAAGAGCTGCTAGATGCTTCACCTGGGTCTTCTAATTTTGTGAAAAACTACTGCTTAAAACAGCTATGGAATCCTTACACGAACCAAGGCTGTTAGTTAATTAAGACCATAGTAGATGTATACAGATAATTTTATATGTATTTTATATTTTGCGTTGCCAGCACAGCAAAGCTTTATTTCTTACATTTTAAATAACTACCTAACATAGAATGCATTCAGGAATAAGAGAAAATGTCAGATTAGCTCAACTCAGCAGCTCTTACGCAGCCGGGCTAAGAGATAATGATTACACGACACACTGAAATTTGAGAATAGATTTTGTCCAACCTGACAGTACATAGTCATCTGTTAAAAAATAGTTTGTCCTTTGAAGTGAAACACAGCGCAGCAGAAAATGATAGCTATCTGTGGTCCTCTGTGAGACCTATTGCAATCAGTGGGAAAAGCAGCCTGTGCTAAAGGTTTCCAAGGCACTAAACATTTTATGGGGAGCAAGTTGAGTTCAAAAGGTAAGGAGTACTGCTGGCAAATCCTCTAACATGCTTTCACGAAGTTCTCAGTTCACTCAAGCTATACTGCTGATGGAAGAGTACTAATACTGTGCCACAATTCAAAAAAGCAAGTGAGATCATATAACTCTATACTAGCTAATCTGACACTGGTCCTGGAGAACGTAACACAAAAAGTGATTGTGAATCTTTTGGCTAAGAATTAAAGGAGAGTAATATTCTTAATGCCAGTCAAAACTGTGTAACAGAAAAATAAGTCTTGTGAAAAAGTTTGATTTTCTTTTCATGAGATTATAAATTCAGCTTATAAATGTAAGGCTTTTGTTGAGTATTTGAATTCTTCCTGCAAATCTCTGATTAAAACCACCTGTACACACACACACAAAATTGGCACAGCATAATATGAACAAAATGTGCTCTAGATGCGTAATTAACATCTCAAATACTATTAGTGGGATCTTGATTGAAGGGTGTATTTTTGGCAGGGTTGAATAGAAATCGCTATTAAGTCCTATGATATACAACCTTTACTCCAGAAGTAATCTAGATATAAATTTTAAGTTGCTATTGATAAAACATAAGTATGATACAAAGGTAGGTGAAATGATCTTTAACAAGAATTTTAATCATATAGAGTAATCTAATGAGTTCACCTTCTCCTGTGATCTGTTAAACAAGCTGCTTGGGAACAGTGGAATACAGTTACAGGACTTAGAATAAAGCAAGCAGGAAACAATAATGGAAAATGGGGCCATATCCTTGAAAAGTATTCAGTGTTTATAGCAGATACTTAATTTATTGTGAGCTCCCACTGTGATTTAGGGTTAGAAAGGGTTAATAAAATGCTTGACCATAAAAACTGAGCAGATTGCATAGACATAGTATGTGCTTTTTGGGGAAAAATACCAACTTCTAGTAGGATCTTTGATCTAGAGAAGAGGCTGCATCATAAGCTATTGACAGAAGGCTAAGCCTAGATATACTTAGAGGTGAAGTGTGGCAGAAGTATTTTATAGTGGAATGAAATAATGTCTAAAGTAGTTATCACTGTACTTGTTAAATCTTCATTTTATGAGGTCCCGGAATTTCCCCCTTTTAGGGACTTAGGCACAGTGTGGGAATAATCACATGAAATATAATGGTTTATCTCATATATTAGATTTTAGAAGATGATCTAATTGGTTTTAATTGTTCAAGTCTCTTCAGTCTAAATATGGTCATTCTAAATAGGTCAATATTTCAGTAAAGTAAATGGTGTGTGCCCCCAAATGCATTGTTTTCATTCAAAAGAAGGTTGACAAAATCTGTGCCTCTTTTTAAAATATATAGATATTTTCCAAAAGAATCAAAAGCAATGAAGAAACAGAACAGATATATCTCTAGACTAAGTAGCTGAAGGGAAAAGAAAAGAAAGAAAATACCACTGCAGCTTGAGGATGTGTATATCAATTCACTGTGTTTTGGACAGAACAGAATGTTTTCTCCAAGTGGTTATCTCAGAATCACAATTTCAACATTATGTTTAAAATTCAGTACTGTGCTATATGAGAAATAAAATTAAAAATTCAACCTTAAATAAAAAATAAAGGACTTGAAAGAGAAGGAAAAAAAAAAAAAACCAAACAGGAGGACTGAGGAAAATCTATTGTTAAGATTAGAAGACTCAGGTATGCACATCTTGGTTTACTGACAACTGCCAACATCTATCACAAATGATTTTTGCTTGAGTATCCATGGAAAAGAGTTAGCAGTGTTGTAAATTTCCATCATAACACACTGCTCTGTTGCTGCTTTGTGAATACTAGTGCACTGAAAAGATGTATAAGGAAAACCAAACAAAAACAAGGCAAAGAGCTGAGGAATCATACCTCTGTAGAACCTAAAAGAATATCTTTCTTTTAGTGTGTACTGATAGCAAATAATCAGCAGGAGGTAAACTTGTATTGCCTGGGAGATTAACTAGCAGATGCAATGGAGCTTTTCTTGGCTAGCTTCCACGATTCTTTGGGTTATTGTATTGTGTAATAAGTTTCTCTTAAGAATATAAGCCTTTTGAAAATGCTCATGAAATAACCTGTGTAGGAATGGAATGACATCCTACTACTACTATTTCAGAGAAAGGGGAGCTAACTAGTATCGACAAAGAATATTTCAAGAACATTTCTTTCCTGTTACTCTCTACATCGGTATCTATGTGGCAAAAGTGAAGATGTAAATGCATATTATTCTTAAACAATTGTCTATAAAATAAGTGTTATATGATGAAGTTTTGGATGATTTCAGGATAACTCCAGTACAACTAACCCACATCTGCTACTGTAATATTCTTTTATATTAACAAAGACCATTAAACTGTTAATTTCTGAAGACTGTATATATACATATATATGCAAATTATTATATGATTTAAATTGAAACAGTACCGCAATATGGAAAAAACAGTCCTGCAAACCCCTTCCTCTGCTCTTATGAATAAACAAACATTAACTTCCATGGAATTTCATTGATTCTAGATGAAGGTCTGGCTGTCAGTCTCAGATTTCTTTCAACAGTGATCAGAAGGAAGTGATTTTTGAAAATTCATAGTATTTTTGTAGTTCATCTTTCAGTGAAGAAACAGCTCTGTTGATGCCAAAAGTACTGAGAATTTTAATTCTGAGTCTGGATATTGAGAGTCCTGCTTAACCTGATATACTGTCAATAACTCCATCTCTCCCTGATTAATTTCTAAATACTGATTCCTGCCCTCTGCTCACACCTCATTTTGTGCCATTACAAGTGTTTAAATAATGCTTGCTCTAGCTGTCTATCTTAAGATGAGGCGAATTGCCCTGTGGAGATGTAGATTTTGCTTTCAGTATCTACAAAAGCAAGTGGAAGTGACTAGCTTAAATTGAAATGGCTGCCTTTCCAATACTTACATGAAAGCAAATTAATCCCATCTATAGAAAACCACTGTCCCCTGCATCTGGTTATTGAGGGAAGCACCCAGAGTTTTTATGTAAAGGAGCAAAAATGCTCTTTGTCCAGTGGAAAACTGGTAAAAACTCCCAACATTCAGTATCTGGGGTTTCTAGTAGAACAAACATGATGAAAGAAAGATAGCATGCTAATAACATTGGTTCTGTCATTTCCTATATGGTATTGCATTAGAAAAAACATAGAGCAATCCAAAACATAGAGTCCATCTCCATGTCACATACAGAATCAGTTATAATTCTGCCATTCCTTAAGAAAGCTTATTAAGTTGCTCTTTAAAGACTTCCTATGAAGGAGATTCTATTTCACTGCTGCTTCATCTCTATTACAGAGGCATTCCTAACAAAATCTTTTTTTTCTGTAACATAAGCTCATTACTTCTTGTTGTAAGTGGCATGTATGCATACAGCAGAACACTTTTTTTTTTTTTTTTTTCTGTGTAAAGTCTTTCTCTCTGCATGAAGTCCAACCTTTTTTACCTAGGATAAACTACTCAGTTCTTTCAAATGTTTGGTACTGGTCACAGTGTAACAGTCATCTCACTATTCCACTTGCTCTTTTCTGGATTCTGCTCATTGCATCCCAGATTCTCAAGGCTCATAACCCAAAATAGATCAATGTCCCAGCTCAGGCCGCCTATGCTGGAATGAGCCAGGAGTATAAACTCCCTCCTATTATCCTTCTATTATGTACAATGAGAAGTATTACTTTTAGTTTCTTGGGTGTAGGTTTTTTGTTTTGTTGGGTGTTCTTTTGTCAACAATTAGCACATTGCTCTGTCATGTCCAGTTTGTCACTCATTATAACCTACGTATTCTTTTCTGAAAAACTGTTATCTAATCAGTTTTTTCCACTGTACACAGTTGATTTTACCTGCCCTTTTGTTCTGGTTTCAGCTGGGATAGAGTTAACTGTCTTCCTAGTAGCTGGTACAGTGCTATGTTTTTGAGTTAGATATGAGAAGAATGTTGATAACACACTGATGGTTTCAGTTGTTGCTAAGTAGTGTTTAGTCTAAAGTCAAGGATTTTTCAGCTTCTCATGCCCAGCCAGCGAGAAAGCTGGAGGGGCACAAGAAGTTGGCACAGGACACAGCCAGGGCAGCTGACCCAAACTGGCCAACAGGGTATTCCATACCCTGGGACGTCCCACCTAGTATAGGAACTGGGGGAGGGGGATAGACATTTGGGGACTAACTGGGTGTCGGTGGGTGGGTGGTGAGCAATTGCGTCGTGCATCACTTGTATATTTCAATCCTTTTATTATTACTATTGCCATTTTATTAGTGTTATCTTTATCATGATTAGTTTCTTCTTTTCTGTTCTATTAAACTGTTCTTATCTCAAACCATGGGGTTTACTTCTTTTCCCGATTGTCTCCCCCATCCCACTGGGTGGGGGGGAAGTGAGTGAGTGGCTGTGTGGTGCTTAGTTGCTGGCTGGGGTTAAACCACGACACCTTTGTACCTTCCACTTATCTCTGTTGAATTTCTTCCCATTTTTTAGCAGTTTAATGGTCTTTCATGGTCACTTGGAATTTAAATCCTTTCTTTCAAGCATAGCTGCAATCTCTCTCAACTCCATGCCACCTGCAGATTTAATAAGCATATTCTCTATGCTATCAGTGATGTCACTAGTGAATGTGGACTATGGATCTACTGCTGCTTTCCAGTCTTTCAGGTGAGAGGTCATGACATGTGAAAGCTGTACTTGAGAATAACATTTATTTCTATCAGTAAAATCCATCCTGAATTGAAAAGAGATGTGTTGTGTAAGGAAAAAGTGCCTGATTATCCAAGAAATATAAGTAGCAATTAGAAATTTATCAAAAGACTACAGCTTCTGATCATAACAATCAAGAATAGTAATTTCCATATAAAGTATATGATGCTTGGAATAGCTTTTGAAGAACAAAGAGCTCTCAAAATAGAATGTGCTGCGTGTCAGAGTCAAGGTGTTGGCAGTGGGGGCTACAGGGGTGTCTTCTGCAAGAGCAAGCTGGGTCTGCCCCATGGTGGACACAGCCAGCTCTAGCCAGCTCCAACAGACCCACACCGCAGGGAACAGCTGAGGCCCTCAGCCATGGGTTTAAGAAAGGGAAAAATGCTTCATGGACAGAGGAAAAAGAGTGGCAGGAGAAAGAAGGAGAGAGAGAGAAACAACCCAAGAAGCACCAAGGTGAGTGCAGCCTGTGGAGAGACGATGTGGGAGGAGATTCTCTGCCAGGAGCTATGACCTGTGCACTGGTAAAAGGACCTTTTCTTCCTGAAGGACTGCAGCCTGTGGGAAAGCCCACGCCCAAGCAGAGGAAAAAATGTGAGAAGGAAGGAACAGCATAGCACTATGTGCTGACTGTAACCCTCCCACCCCTCCCCATTACTCAGTGGGAGTCATGGAGTAAAGGAGTCAGGAGTGAGGGGATGAAACTGGGCAAGGGAAAGGGGCAAGGAAAGGTGTTTTAATGTCTGTCTTACAAATCTATTTTATATGGCAATAAATTAAATTATTTTTCCTCCAAGTCAAGTCTGTTTGGTCCAAAACATGAATTGATGGGCAATTTCCCAGTCTTTATCTCAGTCTCCAAGCTTTTTCATCATATTTTCTCCCCCTGTGCCATTGAGGATGGAAAGTGAGTGAGCAGCCGGGTGGAAGTTTGCTGTTGGCCATGTCTAACCCAGCACATAGAAATACTCTTTCAATCCACTGATGTGATTCCTCCTGCCTGTTTACACCTTATTCAGCAATGGAGAAACAGCCTACATTTGTGTTGACAGGATCATAACACTTAGAAAACATGCTGCTTGGCTGTTATGCTGGTTGAAAACTTTCTTTGAAAAGTGTACTCCCCATGTCTTCTTTTGACAATGCTTTGAAAATAAAGTCTTCTTGTGGAAAATTCAGACTGGTGCATGTTGTGATTCTTCAACAACAAAAATAGAAATTTATCCAAAAAAACCTGTCTTCTGAATAACTGTCGTGGTTTAACCCCAGCCAGCAACTAAGCACCACGCAGCTGCTCACTCACTCCCCAACACCCAGTGGGATGGGGGAGAAAATTGGGAAAAAGAAGTAAACCACCTGGGTTGAGATACGAACGGTTTAATAGAACAGAAAAGAAGAAACTAATAATGATAATGATAACACTAATAAAATGACAACATTAGTAATAAAAGGATTGGAATGTACAAATGATACGCAGGGCAATTGCTCACCACCCGGCGACCGACACACAGCTAGTCCCTGAGTGGTGATCCCCCACCCCCACTCCCCCCAGTTTATATACTGGACATGACATCACATGGTATGGAATACACCGTTGGCCAGTTTGGGTCAGCTGCCCTGGCTGTGTCCTGTGCCAACTTCTTGTGCCCCTCCAGCTTTCTCGCTGGTTGGGCATGAGAAGCTGAAAAATCCTTGACTTTAGTCTAAACACTACTTAGCATCAACTGAAAACATCAGTGTGTTATCAACATTCTTCTCATATCTAACTCAAAAACATAGCACTGTACCAGCTACTAGGAAGACAGTTAACTCTATCCCAGCTGAAACCAGAACAATAAAAACATTAAAAAATGCAATTTTAAATATTCATATATATTTATATAGAGAGCTGGAGAAGTCCCAAGAATGATCCATTACAAAAATGGAATAAGTTGTGGAAAAAAAATCTGTTCTCTACTTTCCTGAGTTGAACTAGTTTTAAAAATCAACTAAAGAGCAACAAAGTCATATTTTCTTATGAATATGGTGAGTCTCTCTTTACAAATCAAGTGAATGATCCTGGCTTGAAATCATACCAAATCCCTAAACCATACACAGCCTAATAAAATTATACTAGCTGTTAAGTATAATAGCTTTTGGCATACACATTAGTCTTTAAAAGAAATTGAAAATGAGTTCTCAAGGTCAAAACTAAAAGAAACATGGTCACAAAGAACTTTTTTCACCAAGGTGGATTACTCACTACCAGGGTAAGTCTGATTCTTAGGTCAGACTATTACAGGCTGGCAATTTCACCTGCTCTCATTGTTTTTACAGTCTCTAAAGTACAATAAATCACTGAAGTACAGGCACTGAGTAGAGCTATTTTTTATTTATCACTGGACATCTTTGCATTCCTCATAATCAAGAAAAACCTCTGTGGATGATTCTTTCTGTTGAGGTAACTAACCATTTTTTTCTGCAAAGCAACTATCACAATAACAAAGGAAATGTACATTAACAATTGAAAACTTTGATGAAGTGGAAGGAATAACACGAAGGCAAAGTGGAGACATGGTCTTTGATTTTTAAGAACACTTAATACTGCAATATAATGCATATATTTATTTATTTATTTTCAGACTACTGTTATGCTGTATTTCTGTGCCAATTGATGTTAGTATTGTAAGGGTGGATGGAGACAGAGAGGCTGTGGTAAGATGTGATTTTTGCATAGAGATTATTAGTTCAGTACTCTCTTAGATCTGAGGAATTTAAAAGAGATGTCCTTCACTTAGGGAGTAACCTGTCAACCTGATTTAGTTATTAGTATCAAAGTCTATTTATGAGCTGCTGAAGTGACTGTTATCATCAGTGAAGATCTTGTTTCAGTAAATGTGATCTCTTGAGCTCTCTGGACTTGATTCAGTTGCCTGCACAAAGGCAACTACTTACATCTGGTACTTCATTCAATATCTAAGACAACTTCATGGAGCTGGTTAATATAGGACATCTTTACCTTTCTGGAATGGTGAAATGTGGGTTGGGGTACTAAATGAACCACATGACACATATAAATCTGGACAGTGAACTGTCCTCTAAACTCCGCTGGCTCTATCTCCACTGACTATAATGTAGACATGTGACTCGTGGGAACTTACAGTTGAGATAAAACCAATGCTGTACGTTTCAGTTCTAACTAACCAGTGATGCTATGTGACTGTTCTGCACAGCCCATTCAGTTGTTTTATGTCACTGAACTACAGTCACAGCTACAAATCAACCTATTCAGATGCTGGAGAGTATTTTAATGCAGTTGGTGGATAGATAATTTTTTGGTTTTCCACATCTGTAAAGCACGGAACTTAATGAGAGGCATTTTGAGAGCTTCTGAATGGAGGTAGCTTAATGACTAAAGAATTTTCCTCTTAGACTACCCATTTCTTTGAATTGTGGGGGTATAAAAGGAAGAAAATGTCTAAAAAGTAAAAGAATGGTTCCAAGAAGAGTTGAAATGAGGCTGATGCTGGTGACCAAAGGGTATATCCGCATCAATACTTTGAAGATTGCGGCTTCCATGTTGACAGAACATACTAACCTTTTCTCCTTCTAGCCACTTGATTCATTCCAGTGATAGGTCACATAAACAATCTGTGAAGCCCCATGCAAAATGTTCCTCTAATCATCTATTCTTTATAATGTATACTTAAGGTGTGTTCTTAGACCTTAAATTAGTTTGTGAGTATCTTGAAGCAACTGCAATGTAAAATTACATGTTTGTGCAGTGTGTAGCCTAATAGGCTCTGTTTCTACTATGGATTAATAGGTGTTATTATAATACAAAAAGTAAATACAAAAATATAAAAAAAATCATATCATTACATGATAAACAACAGAAAAAATCTAAGTTGGAATATTTTGTTGGTAATATCTGTAAAATTGTTACAAAAGTTGTGTTGTTGTTAAAAGAGATACAGTTATGATTGGTAATAGGATGGATAGATAGATAGGTAGATGGATGGATGGATATGTCAATAACTAAATTATAAAACCAGCAACAGCATACTCCAGTTTCTAACAAAGTAAGGAAAAGTATTTTCCTGACCGGTGTTATGGTTGGTCCTGCTTCCAAAGAAACTGCTATATTTTTTTCATTAAAAAAACCCAAAGACTATTTCTTACCTTTTGTTATTATTGGTCCAAATTATATGTGTATAAAGATCCTGTTTAAAGCAGGAATTTTTAATATGACTGTACCTCCATCTGTATTGCCTGGAAATACTATTCTGCTGACCTACTGTGTATATTATACATCACCGCATTTCATTTATACTGCCTTTGCAGCATAAATTGCCTATTGTATTTAAGTAGAATATAACTGGCAGTGACTTATCTGAAAAAAAATCTCATTTCCTCATGTGATTTCTTATGAGTGATTCAGAGATAAACTACTTAACAAAACAACTGTATGTAGTCAGAAAACAGAATAAAACTCGATAAGCATATGATGTGACAAAGCCTCAATATGAAAATAATTCATTTGAGAATATAGCACCCACTAAAAGGATGTCATCTCATATAAATGAAGCTTAGTCATCTGTCAATTCATGTATTTTGTTACTACAGCACTGCTGCCCCTGAGAATCCTCAATCCGCAGCTTAATCCCAATGGCTGTGCAATGTAAACTTGAAAAAATGAAATAATGATAAAAATTGTAATGCAT
Organism: Astur gentilis; assembly: GCF_929443795.1. NCBI lineage: Eukaryota > Metazoa > Chordata > Aves > Accipitriformes > Accipitridae > Astur > Astur gentilis. The sequence goes on from NC_064892.1 coordinate 11,920,015, forward strand.
AACTGCTATAATGTACTGTCAAAAAAACTTAGAAACAGATCCATCAGTTTAGAGAACTTGTTTATAAATAAAATCATATCTAAGCTTGATTTTTCTCACTTAAGTAAACTCAGGGACTACAGCTCTTGAGAAATACAGGGTATTTTTTTTAGTGCACAGGACTCTACTTCTGAACTAAAAGAAAATTATTTTTTTTGTATTTAAAATGTTTTTCTTTAGTCCTTAGCATAATAATTATTGGCAAACTTTTTTCTAACTCTAAAAAATAATCTCTGTAGAATTGCTGTGTAATAACTTCATTTTTCATTTACCTGAATAATATTCTAAGATGAATACTAGCTTCAAAACTTGGAGTTAAGGTCACTGAATTTTTAGCTCTGGAGATATAAAAATAGTTCATCGGGCTTCTTCCTGAAAGCTTGCTTTTTAAGTATAGAATTTTACTTATAAACTGTCTGTTGGCAAAGTAGAAAGTGCCTCAGATAATCTCTCCTAGCAAGTGAAATGATAGATCTTTTCCATTTGAGAATTTATTTTTTCTGCACCAAATTTTCTGTTTTATATATAGAATGAATCCAGTTTTTGAGTCTCCAAAAATTAGTGTTGTGTTGTTACTACATAAATTTGCACAACTTCATTTTCTGTGGTTGAACTTGCAAATTAAATTGTGCTACAGAACACCCTTGGGCACTGGAACTCCCTTGCCTACACTGCTAAGCTCTTAATACTGTGTCTGGCACCACTTTGGCCCATAGCAGCTAGCACTCTGCCTAACCAAGCCTGGTCGTAATACCAAAGACCAAGCATTACTCCTGATAAACAGCTGGTTGTGTAACCCTTGTTATAAAGGGTAAGAGTTGTAATAAGATCGGCACAGGCTATTCAGCAGGAGCATAATATGAGGTAAGTTAGATTTATTAGTATATTTGCTAAGCTGCTGTACCTCAGAAAACCACCTTTTAGCAGAAATTGCAGGGTTTTGCATTAAATCTCAGAAAGAACAGTGTGCATGAAGACAAATCAATATGGCCCATTTCCGTCTCACTGTTTTATCTGTATGACAAATGTAAACTTGAGTCCAGTTCAGCTAACAATTTCAGGTACACAAAAAGGACAAATCCAAGTTTAGTTATGTAAAAGAAGCTGTAGTTAAAACATGGCTGTGGAAAAGGTTGCTAAAATGAATAATAGAAACTGAAATCTGCTGGAAGTTTTCTCCAGTTTATGGTCCTCGAATATTTAAGTATTTGTCTTATGTTTTCATGATTTTTTTAAAATATCTCACTTATTTATAGGTCTAGATCAAATCTACTTGTTTGACTGCTTATTGGTTTAGGTGAATTATCAAAGAAGTTTCCCAGTTTAACTTACAATGAATTGTTCCTGTTGTCTTTCCTCAAGTTATCTTTTTGAAAATAGCTGGAACATGGATGAGAGCTCAGAAAGCGGATTTGCATAAGTGAACTTATTAAAAATCTTTAACAATGCTATATTTGTTCTAAATGATAATCAAGGTTGTCCTATCATCACTTAGCAAGACTGCAGTAAGAGCACAGGTTTTCAAAGCCTTGTATACCTTTAATCACTAAGAAGTTGCACTGTTTTCTGCCCTTTCTGAAATTGTTGCTTATATGGTTTTGCAAGACATAAAAGGGACCAAAACAGGAAAAATTCATCAGATGGTAGCTCATAACATTTAAAGTAAAAACTAACAGTTCAGAAATTTTTTTGTCACTGACTATACAAAGAGTCAACATGGCTAGACTAGATGTTGAATTTACAGACACCTAAACCAGGAAGGAAAATATCCAGTCTAATATTTACCATTAGTAGTGGATTTAACCACTAGAAATTGCATATCGCAATGCATAAAGGCAGTGTGGAAAGAACTGGCAGAATTAATCTTGGGGCAGCAGCCAGAACCCCTTTTACTCCTGTGTTGTTGCATGTCTTCAGTACCACCATCCCACTGGATCACATCCTGAGATGAGCAAACTGACAAGTACCAGGGGAGTTTGGGACATATGCATAATACAGTTACAAGTAACTAGGGAATGTCAAAGCAAAAAAGGGTGTCTTTGTAAAGCTAAGTCATTTCCACCATCAGACAGGTACCAAAGAGTTAAGTTTTAATCTTACTTGTGGAGAGAGAAGCCTAGAGCATCTATGTCCTTTTCTGAATCAAGTCCTGAATCACTTAGCTTTTAGTACTGCTTCTTCCATTTTTATTTCTTTTTTCTTCACTAGATAAAAAGTTGTTGACTTTTTGTTTTAGGTAAGAAACTCTTAAATGTGAAGAGCTCAGGAAGAAGGTTTCCTGGGGTCATCTGTGATTTTAAATGCATCAATTTTTGCACACTATAACATCCAATTTTGGACAGTTAGCTACAGAATTTCTGAAACCTAGATTAGGAGAAATTGAAATGGTCCTAAAATTTGGTACACACAAAATTACACATAAGCTTCACATTTCCTGAGGAAAATCAATTAATTATGATAATAAATTATTTAAATTCCCTTCTTATTTTATTATACATTTCTTTCCATTCCTTTGTTTCAACACCTAAAATATAAACCACATTCTGGTTAGGGTCATGAATGATTTGTAATAGCAGAATTAGGTGGTAAGGTTTTTTTTACCTCTATGTCATGGTCTTGTAGACGTGACTGTAATCTATTTGATGTTCAGTTTTAATTACATATGAAAACATTTACGAGAAAATGGGTCATTATGTTCTTTTTCTGTTATTTTGTCATAATCTTTTAGAGTTAATTTCACCTGTCTTCTTTCTGAAAATGATGTTCATGTGATTCCCCACCTCTGCAAGTTCAATGGAACTTACACGCTCCTAGCCGCATATTGAGGTTTTCTTGGAGAGAAAAAAAGGAACAGAAATTTTTGTTTCATTATAGATTTGGGATTTCCTTTCTGTTTATACCAGATGGACTAAAGAGACACAACAGCAATTAAAAGGAATACATTAGAATGATTGAGAACATTCAGTATGAGAGAACACACATGAACTCCTTCTTCAAAACTTGTTACTTCTGGAGACAAAGAGGAAATAAAAGAAACAGAGCAAAAGTGAAAATGTAACTGGCTAATTTACAGATAAAGCAAAGAAAACAACTCATTATTAATTTTCTGTAACATTAATTTTTAACAGAATAATTCTAAACAGTTTTTTAAACAAACAAACAAACAAACACACACACAAACAAACTTTTACAAATAAGGAAATAATTTTTCCTGGAGACAAATAGTTATTTCCTTAATATTTGCTTTTAGAGTTAACTCAAATTTCTACATATAGAATGAATTATTTCTAGAATTTTGCAGATCTGTGAGAAAATGTCCCTTCCATTTCCACTACCTTCAGTGAGCAATTAGCTTGCCTTCACTAAAACTGTATTATGCATATAAACGTGTTATATACCTACAATACAGAAAATGGAAATTAATTTTTGAAAGATCTCAAGACTGCTATTGTTCTTTAAAAAACAAAAAAGAAACCAGAAGCTTTAATAAAAATCCATGTAAAATATTTGTTCTAGAATACTGATGAAAGCTATCTTCTATTATGACTGACATGTTTAAGTGGAGCATAGTTCATAATAACACAGAAAAATTATTCAAATAACTTAAATGAAAACATAGACATGTTTAATCCCCAAAATGTCAGTCTTATGCCTTGAGCTGTCCAAAACTTCCCCTTATCATCAGTATGAAATACTGATGGACAAAAAAATTCGGAACCATTTCAATTTTTGATTAAACAGAATTCTCCAATGAATATTCTTCCCTCTTACCCAGATAAAGCAGTGTGCAAGCTGTCAGTTTAATATGTAATTATGAATTAACTGCTGAGAGAGATCGTCAGTTGGTGTATATTATTTTTATTTTATTTTACTTCAGGCAAATCAGGCTTTGGGAAAATCTCCTCAAACAATCAGAACTTGAATCCATTTATGATGCTGGAAAATATCAGTGGACATGCTCTTAACCTCTTTTCCCCAAACTGCTGGAATTTGAGATGAACTACCAAACATAGGGTTACAAGTTTCATAGATATCCATATGCAATAAAAAACTTAGTATGTGACTTTAGCAGCAAGTTAATGGAGGAAAAACCACCAATTTTTATAAAGACTTTGTGTTCCATTAAACCATTTTTCATGTGTTTTTTTTCAGGTAGGCAAATTTAAATGAAAATTTGCAGAACTGTGCATGGTAATATTTTCCTTGTTTTGTAGCATTTCTTTTCCTCATTACTTAGAATTTTGGAAGCAATTGTAAGATCCACTATTAAATACCCAGCAATACTAGATATGATTATACAGCCTGCACCTTATCCTAGCATGCTTTGTCAATGGACCAAATTTTGCGAGTTGGACATTTACCCCCAAACAAGTTTCTCTTTACCCCTCCACACCTCCAGAAGAGGGAAACATCTACTGAAGTTACTGAATTCTACCTTACCTCAGGAGAACTAGAAGGAAGTGATGGAAGGACAGGACATAAATACAGCAAATCCTAGTCCAGCAACCCAAGAAGAAAGACCAGCAAGTGTTCTTCCTCTTGGTTGAGTACACACACTAAGTCCACAGACACAGAGGCTAATTTCCTCCCAAGATTCAAAATCACTTCCTGGCCCTTATCTCCAGGATTGTGCCCCAGCTGCCTTCCAACAACACATTAGGATAAAAGCTGTCTCCTGCCAGTGTGACATTCAGACGCTTATGTTGGACTGTAAATTTAGTTTCAATTAAAATGAATTTATATAAATTTCATAAGTAGTTTGATTAGTTTATTGGTTTGTTACACATCAACATGATACAGCTTCTTAGTGGTTTCCTACATTATATAAGAAAAGCAGTACTGTAAGAATTTTACATAATAAAATTCAGAGGGAGACCTTATTGGAAAGGAAAATTGTATTTATTTATGAAATCTGTGAATTGATGTTACCCATTTGCATTCATTCTCTCATAGACTTAACTCACTCATATTCTCATAAACTCACACTCACAGGATCTGAGATGTATATGCCCAAGTGATCCAGACAGGACCATATGTGTGCCACTGAGGACAAGGGACATCAGCTATTAGGTCTTTATCACACCTCAGGTTCTTCTTGAGTGGCAATGATAAACTAGGTTTTGGACAGTTATTTTATACTTTTTAGGAATTACCAGTTGTTATTGGCTGGTTCTTTCATTCAGTGTCTTGCTTATTTACATCTCCATAAACTTTGAGCAAGGTTGCGTTACCTGTTTTTCTACAATAGAAATGTATCTGTTTTCCTGATGGGTTAACATGAAAACAAAGGGCATAACTGATATGCTGCTGTCTTGTTGGTTGTCTCCTGGTTTTAGAATGGAGAGTCATTTGCTGTCATATGGCAGTGCAGGCCACCTGCTTTTGACATCAACTTTTTAAATGTTGGGATGGTGTTCTTTTTTATCAGGACAGACCATGTCTTTAACCTTTGTTATGCTGTTCCTTCTGGTACTTATACACACACGGATACATTCATATTTGGTTTGTACCCACTTTAAGGTCTCTGTTACAAGTATCTACAGTATAATCCTTATAAATTCTATAAATTCCTTTTTCAGACAATGGACAATTACATGGAGTACAAGCAGTCTTTTACCTTAAGTTGTACTTACAGTGTGCATTTTAAGTTGTATGAAATTTTCATATCAAAGAGACTAGAGCGTCTCACAAACAATAGCACAAAATCAGAATGGAATGTATCCCAAAAGCAACTAAGTGACATTCTTGGAAAATTTTCTCTTTTTGAATTTTTCATTTAGCAGAGATTGAAGCCACTGAGAAATTGACTATATTTGAAATTTGATCAGAACAGTAAGAGAACGGGCAGTAAACAATTGTATTATTTCCATTGGTTCTAGTATTTAGCAGTTAAAGAGAAGAAAATTACCTTTGGGAAATGGTTAGAAGACTGGATAATAAACCAAGATCTCTTTTCACAATAATTTCCTGGTTTTGCAGTCACTTACTGGTGCATACAAATGCAAGATTCAGTGCTTCCAAGAGTTAACAACTACACTATTCAAATGTCACAATCATCTAGTGTATTTTATTAAACATAGCTTATGTTTCTCGGTCCAAGAAATGTAATGACCATCCATGTTCATGATATTGCACCATAATGTCATCCACTCTTCATTTTCTGGACTATCTGAATGTATATTCCTCAGATTTTTGATTTCTTAATTTCCTGTTGCTGTGAATGAAATCTTAAACTGGCTTCCTTGATGTATATAAAATATTTATCTGTCACGCCACCTGCTGAGTTTTGTTCAAGCTTTGAGAAGATCCTTTGAAGTAAGTGTATTGTCTCTCTGAGCTGTCTTTTGATATTGACTCCACCACACAGCTGTGCTGATAAAAAATATTTACAGTAGTAGCCTGCAGAGACAAACTTTAAATGACTAAGGCAGCCAGCAAGTTTAACTACCGTGCTTAGCTCACATTCACTAACTGTATTTTCTTTTAATTCTGGTATCATTTAAATCTCCTGTGAAAGACTTGTTCAGGTCAAAACTTTATTATATCTTTAAAGAAAAAGTGTCAGTGCTACCCAATATGCATATTTTGTGTCAGCCACAAATGGTGTTACTCTTAGAGCAGGTAAGTCTGTTCCTGTATCTCTGTTTTGAGATTCAATATTCAATAGATCTCAGTTTTGTTGATCCTTTCATTTTCTGAAGCAGTATCAGCTTTTTTTCCAAGCAGGTCTTAGAAGTATCTAAAAATTATGCAAATGAAGCATTTTACCCTTAATTTCAAAGGACTTGTTCAGCTTTTCACTGGATTAATTCTGTTTACGTTAACAGGCTGTTCATAACCTCAAAGTTCTTGAAGTCCTTAAACATCTTCCTTTATGAAGAAGCATTCATTTTATTGACCTCATTTCATCTTAAACTTTTCAGCATGATGACTTTTTATTATACATCTGTTAGGAACTACTTACAATTAATTAGAATTCATATACACACACATACACGTATAAAGACACCCCCCCCCATAATCAAACACCACACACCACTATAATCAAACACAAGCTCCATTTGGGCAATTTATTTCAAATAGCTTTTTTTGCAATTAATGCCTGTAGGGCGTTTTTAAGTCCTGTGTAATACCAAAGCCATCAGAAGTACTTATGCATACTGTGTCTCATGTAGCTATCAGCAAAAGCAGTTAGATAAATAACAGAGTAAAATAAAAGCTTCCAGTTTATTAAAATGCCATCAGATTTGCCAAAGATACTTAGATTGTTTATAACTATCTCTTCTTAAAATGCTGTTAATATACTGATATTATTTGCACTATTTTCTTAATAGAAATGAAATAGATAGATAGATCGATAGATTGATAGATCTATCACTTGAACTATGTTTCCTGTGGGAATCCTATCACAATTTCAGGGTTGTTAGGAAGCTTTATGTTAAAGAGTACTATACCCAGAAAAAGCCTAGGGCCTATTCCCAGTAGTCTTCAGGGTATTGAATGGCCACTATTCTCATCATCATCATCATCATCATCATCATCATCATCTAAAGACTGGTGTTCCAGAAACCTGTTATTACCTCCTTGGTAGAAAAATTAAGCAACTCAGAGATAGACAATTTTATGCTACTCTATGTTGCAACCCTATATGCATGCTAAAGTTACACTTCTGAACTATTATTTTGTGACAAATCTTATGTAGAAGATATGAATTGTTTTTGTTTTCTTCTTCTGTGTTTCTTATCAGTTAAATCCTCATTTTGGAAGAATGAATAACTACATTTTTATTAGATTTTGTTTTGAAACAACAACAAAAGCTAACACAACTGTGTATATGTATCTTTTACAAATCTACTAGCAAAAGTTAGAGGTAAGTATGTATTACACAGTTTACACATGCAGGTCCTTTACCATGTCCATTTAGAATGAACAGAAAAATGCATATCTATTATTCATTTCTGAACAAGACGGATAAGGTCCAAGTAAGATTACTAAGGTTGTATAAGTGTTGAAATTCTTTGCTACTCTGAAACTGGCATTCCTTGTCTCTTGAGGAATAAGTAGCACCTATGAAAAGAAATGTTGGACTGACATCAAAGAATAAACCAGGCTATACCAGAAACAGTTTTATTGGTTTTGTTTGTTCGTTAGCTTTTTCACTTTACAAATTAATGACCAAATGCATAAATGGCACTGGGATCCAGGATTAAAATCTGGGACTTCTTTCTTTGAACTGAAATTCTTTATCCCTAGGCTATAGAATCTCTCTAGCCAAGCAGAGACAAATTCAGTCATTTTTTTCTCCTCCTTGTACAAAAATATTTTCTGTGCTCCTTCTCTCTCTTTCTCTCTGTCTCTTCTCCATTTTCAGTGACTGTAAATTAGCAAAATGCTTGTAGATATTAATTATAAGAATAATGACAACAATAACCTTAATGAAAAGAACTGGCTTTAACAGACAACATGTAAAGGAAACATGAATTTCTGCAGCAAAGGGCTTTGCGGTTTTAGAATCCTAGTAAGAGACAGTTTGGTGGAAATAACTAGTGTCTTCTTAAACACTATATTTAATTTATTTTCCTCTCAAGACAAAATCCAATTAAGAATCCAACTTGTGTTCTTGATAGCTATCAGTCAAACGACTTCTGTACTCATTCTTTTCACTTTTGGGGTAAAAAGAGTGCTCAAGGCCAATGTGTTTCAAAGTCCTATAGCATCAGAAATGTAGTTTGATTCTGGGGAGTTTAGCTAAGGTAAGAGGTTCAGCATTCCCCAGATATTGAGAAAGCTGTAAAATAGTGTTTATTGCTGACAGTAAAAGTGACTGATGGCTTTTGAATGCCAAGACCATGGCACAAATCTTGATTATTATCAAAAGAATTTCAAACTATTAGCTGCAACTTTGTGAAAACAATTTTTACTAAATGTAATTTTTTTTTAAATACTTAACATCTAAAAACTATATATTTTTATTTTTTTTTAGAATAAGAACTTTTATGTTTGTAAAACACACTTTCTATTTATTCTTTTAACAAATTTTAAGTTTTGTGATGAAATTTGTCTGGCATTACTTCCAAAGAGCAAACCGTCAAGCAGCTATTATCAAGGTACAAGAGTGCTTGATAACACAATCAAGAATCTCCATAATTCATGTTCCTCTCTTTATCCAGGAAGATATAATGATAATATGCAGTAGGTAGGTAAATTACAGAAAATTGTCTGTTTAAATCTTCATACATATTTAAAAGATACAGATTATTTTGCTGGTAAACCAAGCTCTGCATCACTAAGTCTTTTTTTGCATGCCATTATTATGATCCTGCTGTTTCTGGTCATAGTGTTAACCTTGTTCTTCCCAATTCCCTTAATAACAAAAAAGGCTATGAATGCTTTTACTTCTTCTGCGGTTTCTACCATATACAAGAGGTATTACCTCTGTAATTAGCCTGAGAAGATCAGATTATAAACTACTCACTTGACTTTGGTAGATGTTGAGAGAGACTTCAGCACCACTTTGTAGCTGAAGCTCATAATCTTGCAGGATGTGATTTAAAAAACCCCTCTTGTTACCAGAGGTATTAATATACTAAGGGCTCTTTTCTGACATTTTTCAGGTCACTATAAACAGCATCAAGAGTAAGTTCCCTTTCAATGATTTCCAAGGAAAATAACATAAAGCTTACTGTATCCTGATTCTTTGTATTTATTCTAAAATAAACTGTTATTATTAATGTTCCAGTGTATTAGGCTTTCTGAGTGTGTAAAAATGTATAACAAAATGATGTCACTTCTGCTACATAAAGAAATGCCAGTATTATCCTTTTTCCTCTCCAAGGTACTCCAGACTGCTTTCATGGACAGCAGCTAACCATTGTTTTTAAAATGCCTAAATTCTAGTATGGCACATGCTCAAATGATTATGACTGCACTTCATAAATACCAAACATAACTGGTTTTAGTCCCATCTATGGCGAGATACAGCTGTTTTCCCACACCATTTCCCGAGACTAGCTTTGTCATGTATAAGTAGTGACTACAAGATACAAATGCATGTCTTACTGAAGGTTCGAAGAAGCAGCAGTATTTTGGTTTTTTCAGGAAGTGGTAGACATAGCGTAAACAATATTCATTTGCACGATCTTATCTGGGGAGTATTTTATCAGTATGTGTAATATCTGTGTATGTTGCATATAGATCTCCACTTGCTGGAGAAAAAAAAAATGGAACAACAAAAACTAAGCAAAAAAACCCAGCCTGACAACAGCTAATAAAAAACCCCTAAAGCAAACAAAATAAACTGCTCACAGAAGAGCTGAAAATTTTGTATAGCATGAAGAACTGAGTTCTCAATAGTTGGTGCTACACAGATTTTTCAAAATGCCTAAGAGTCAGTTTTGTACAGTTATAATAGTCTTAACGTTATGCTTTCAGGATCTAAGCAGCTAGAAGTTGGGTTTTAAATGTCTTTGCTTCATTAACTGCTATTTGTTTCATAGTGTTATCGATCTTAATGAGGTTACACAATACTTGCAGTGGGGCATTCTGTGCTGGGATTGTGTGAAATTTTCTGAATGACCACAGAAATAATGTATGCTTTATGTAAGACATCTCCTGGAAACCTTAGAGGGGAAAAAATAGCACAGAAAACATATTTTTTACCCCCAGCAAATATATTAATACCTGAATTTATGCTACCAGAAGTTTACACTAAAAAATGAAACGGGGGGGTGGGGGGGAGTTGTATATTTTCAGGCACGTGCTGAATAGATTTAGGAGAAACTAACAATGCCTTCATTCTTTATGAAGTTGTGTAATCAGTTTGTCACTGAATGACTGTAATTATTAAAGATCTATTAGAATATGTATGTTTTCGAACAGCTTTGTCAGACAGTTCTTTTTACGTGTAAATTTTTTTAATGCATGAAAATAATTAAAGTATCTGAATCACCAGTCAAACACCAAATCAGCATTCTAATCAACAGTCAAGTATCTGACATGACAAATTGGGTTAATTGTTCAGCTGCACATCAGGAAAATTAAATGATTAATGAAAAAAATATAATAAAGCCCTTGCCAGCAGTGTTGTTAAAGTTAAACTACAGTGACAGACTGGAACTTCAAAAGTAAGTGAAAAAGAACCTCTGAGATGTTGCTTGTGATCAGTGCACATAAGTATCTGACAATAAAACTATTATGAAATTGTAGAAATGTCTCAAGAAAAGTTTTGATTTTGTCACAGCTAGGGAGGTTATGAACAAAATTACTTTTTCTCAAATTTCAGTAGCAAAATATATTTTACTGTGATAAATATTATTAATATCCTTAAATTACTAAATATTCATCCTTCCTAATAATTTATCCACCAGATGACAGGTGTTAACCTGCATCTAAATTTCATTAAATCAATAAATACAAATGTTGTTGAAGTCAGTTAAAGAAAATGCTGTTATTACTACATTTACTATGGTTACACCATTAGTATACATTTATTTACTCAAAATAAGTAATTACTGTTATCTATGTTAAACATAAGTATATGGTTCTAAAACTCTGCCAATCACTTCTAGTCATGGCTATTAGGCGGAATTTGAATTCTTAATATATATTTGCTGAATTACTGGTATCTTTTAGTTAAAAGACCAATTGTTCATTTTCCACAGCTTTGCAATTTGTACGCTCTTTTGTAATTCTGAAAACTGAGTGGTATGCTGTCAAAGAAGGTGAATATCTAAACCCCAAACTGAAACACACATGTAGACCCTGCCTCAGCTCTGTATTTCTGCACCACAGCTACTGCTCAAAGATTCCTTTTATGTTATCTGAAGTAGTAATGTAGTCTTCACACTGCTGAGAATTTGCCACACAGGTTTCATCAAGATTCGTAAATTTATTTCTCTGATTATACTGACAGCAGAACTTGACCTAATAGGGTAGGAATGCCTAACAGTTCACATTTTGCAGCGTGGACTGCTCCTGTTGTTACCTTTTTACATATTTTAGGGCTTTGAGTGAAATCATCCTTCTTAAGAGTGAATTTAGCCTTAAATATCAACATGCAAATTATTCTGGGCAGTATTTTTTTTGCCTTTTCTTGGGGAGAGAGATTTTATAGGTCCTGTTGAGATCATAGAGATAAGCCTGAAATGCCCATTACGTATATTGATCGTCGTGATAAATCTAGAAGTAACTATCAAGTAAGTTGTGTAAGGTGCATCTGAACCCTAAAGATAAATTTTGTCAGGCAAAAGAAGCTTTGATTGCAGACATGGTGTGTGTTAACATACATTAGATTGGTACTGCCTTTCAAAACATCCTTGGATATGTACTTCTGATCAAATGAACTACACCTTCAGTTATAGTAAGACAAAGATGATGTTTAAAACCAATCTCATCGGACTAAGTGTGTGTTGGACTGTTACCAACTAAGAATCATATATGGCCCAGGGACTAGGGCTCCAGTTCATAAATTAGGACTTTTGAGTGTCATTCTAGGAATGGCATTCACACAAAAACCAAAACAAAATCAACCAACAAAACCCCCAACCCCAAACTCAAAAAAACCTTTGAAAGCCAGATACTTCTGCAGAAGGACATTAGGAATGTTTGGGGGTCTGACCAGTGGGGTGGACCTCTGTCCACCTAGCCCAGTATTCTGTTCCTGACACTGCAACCAGTGATATGAGTTTGGGAAAGTATGAGAGCTTGGCTACTTTCTGCAATCCTTTTTCTTGGTTCTTACCCCTCCAAAACCTGTGCAACTTTTGTCTACTTCATCCTTCCAGCTATTTTGAATTTATCACCCTTATATCTTAGCCCTGTGCAGACCAACACACATATTCAGACTATGGTTTTCACATACTGACAGCATTTGCTTCAGCCTAGAACATAGCTGCTACAGCTATTTACTTTAATTTATCTTTTATAAAAATCTGTTATTCTCAAAAAACTGTGTGTAAAAAGGAGAGTAAGGGAACTTGTGAAAATATGACTCTTACTTATGTCTTGACAATCTATTCACAATACAATAATGATATTAATTCAGTTACAATGATCCTAATATATGCAGTCCAATTATCCACTTACTACTGATTTCCATGCATGATGCAGTTAAAATTGTTATACATAGACTGTATAGTACCTAAACTTTACCCCTATGTTATGTTTACCCTTTCCACATCCTTCTCTAAAGGCTAGTGGGATCAGTCTTCACTTAGTAGGAAGATTCACATTCAGTCATTAGCATCCAGGACTCTCCACCGGGAGGAGTTTGATGATGAAAGCAGTGGTTTCTTCCTCCTCAGTCTTAGGTCTACTAAAGATTTTTCTTTTGTGTTGCTATAAAGTCTGTTGGGTCACTCTTTCTTTCCTCGTTCGCTCACAGGTTAGTTAGTTGCTTACCTACTAGTTTTATTAGAGCATTATTACATACAGTTAAGCCCTTCCACTGCAGAATCAGGATTAAGTGGAAGCAAAATAAGCCATTGCTAAGTTATAGGAAATAAAATTGCAGAGTCAGTGCTCATCTGAAGGACATAGCCTTCATGACCCTCTCCTGACCTTTAGCAACTTTTGCAGTCACAGCTTGAAATGATCCACAATCAGTCAAGAAAATCCCTGACAAGCCCTGAGGCCTGAATTGCTGTTATTCAAAAGGCGGCGGCCTCTTGTGATCAGTAGAAACATCATATTTTCTTGGCTGCACAGTCTGGTGGTTAATCTCCTTTTCTGACAGGTGGGAAAACCTGCTCAATATTGTCCACAGTTTAAAGGATTTCAGCTGAACTGTAGACAACACTCCATGGCCTGTTTAAAATGTGCTTGTGTGTAACAGTAAAAGAGCCAAAGAACAGTCCACCTTTCCACTAGTACTCTAGTGAGGTTATTAATCAAAAAAATGAAAGGGTTTCCTTTTTTTTTTCTTTTTTTTCATTCTTTCATATTTAAAACTCATTAAACAAAATTTTACAGTGTTTATCAGCACAGAAGAGCAAGTTCCTTTCTGCTGATGAGAGTAGAACTTGAGTGAACTGTAAAGTCAAAATCCTCATTTTCATTCTTTCCCAATTTAAAATGCAAAATTATTTTTTTTAATTTTTAAATCATTAAATCATTTAATCATTAATTTTCTGCCTGGGTCTGCAGTCAGCACCGGTATGACCAGAAACAGAAGGAAAGAGGAAGCAGAGCCTGTGAGAGCATCATAGACTACATCACTATGGAGCAAATGTAAATATAGAGACTGAAGGTAGATTGTATTAAAGACTTGGAGAAACTGGAGACAGTGTAGGGACACAGCTATGGAAAGTGTGGGCAGCTTAAGGGGAGGTAAGTGTGTGGTCTGAGAGCACCTAAATCTAGGCTAACAAGGGAGGTTAGCTGAGTGGGCAGAAGGTGGTGTAGATTGGAGGACATCAGAGGCACATTCTTAAGGAATGTGTGGAAGAATCCTAAACCACAAAACCACCAGCCTATTGGGACTGCAACACAGCTCTTAAAGTATTTTACAGCATCCTGAACAACAACAAAAAAGTTTAAAAGTACTAGAATCCTAAGATCACATGGGCATCACTGAAGATACAGTAGCAAACATTATGGACTGTGGATAAAGCATGCTGCTCTAGGGTTGGGGAGGACATGCAGAATGTTCTTTCTATATTCAGGCTGCCCCATACACACCTTTTGCTACTACTTGTACCCTCAGCATCCTGGTAAAGCCTATTCTCTTTTGTTTTTTCAGAGTGGATGATATTAGTTAATACCCCTATGTCATCTTCCCACAGTTGCCCTTCTTGTAATATTTTCCCCTTTTGGAAGCTCAGTCCAGTCAGGATGTTTTGCATCTCTTACATTTCCCAACAGAAGTGCTGTCTTTGCATTAGGACTCACTCCTGCTACTTGTTTCCTTCCTTAGCATTGTACCCTGTAATTTTGGCCTATCCATTAGTCTCTGCCTGATACTGTGTGAGTCCTGTGAGTTATCTCCTAGTCAGCCTATCTGCAGCTGCTGCTTTCATTCTACAAATATATCTTATTATTAAGTTATTAGATACTAGACTCTTACCAGACTAATGAACCCATGCTATATATTTGTGTCGTGCAGTCACACCATGTCCAATATCTATAATACTGCCTGTGATGGGGAAAGGACCTTTGAGAAAGAAATGTCCAGCCAACCAACACAAGAAACTTCTGTGTTTCCAAGGAATTGTGGAAGAGTGAATGTAGTTCAGGGAGTGTGGAAGTATGGGACGTTTTATGGTTGCCTTTTCTGCTCAGGACTGCCTGCTTTATCTGATGCTTACTGTAAGTAGGAATTGATACTGGAGACAGGAGCAGTGACCTGGGCTTGCTGTCCTAGAGGATATTTTTTAAGATAGAAATATAAGCCTATCTTTCAGCAGACTGCTAGAGACTGCGGTGTTTTCTCATGCAGAGTGCCCTTATGCATCTTATGCCAGTCTTGTTCTTTAGGAAAAACCAGTGGCTTCCAGGGTCTTTTTGTAGATGGAATAGCTACATTTGCAATGAAAGGATAAACTCTGTGAAGAAGCAAGGGAGGCATGTGTATAAGTATTTTTAATGTTTTGACCTAGCAATACCATGAGACTACCATGAAGCTGTACTATTCTGACTGGATGCCTAGACATTTGTAATGTTTTCCATTACGTGGATGGAAGAACAAAATGTCCTTGGGCAAATGAATCACTGTTAAAAATAGCCACCTACAGTGGGAGATAAGTGTCATTTGGACACCTGCTTTAAATGAATGAGCTTCAATTTCAAGTGCCCTAATCACTAGACTAGAATCAACGTTCCTTTTTCTGTGATTTAACGCAAAGACTCCTACTTGCATGTTCGCAGTAGCTCAGCCTCAAATGAAAAGGTGATGGGCAAAGACAATCAGAATGAACCATTGCTTGGTGATTAAGTCACCCTCTTCAAATGAGAGGCACGCAAATTCAGTCTTTTGCAAGCAGCAGAACTAGAATGCAGGTCTAGGTAGGACAGCTTCATGAACATCAGTGTTTACAGAATTATGCTGTGCTGGAAAACAGGAGGACTGGGATGCAGGTAGAATGGACCCTACCAAAAAAATATGGTAGGACTGCTTACATACGTTAAAGTATTCCTTGAGCTGAATGGTTAAAGTAACTTAATGTTGTTCTGTTAATATAAAGGTAATATCAGTACAGCTAACCATACTTACAATAGTTTTTTGAGCTTTGAAGTGCTTATTATATTGTCAGTTCTGCCTGAAGATTTTTTTTATAGGAAAAGAAAAGGTCACTAAGAAGATTATCACTATGAAAACCTTGTTAGATACAGTTGGAAAGTAATTCAGTGTGTTTCAGACTCTTGTTTACACATCAAAATAGCTTGGATCTTCTAGTGTTTGAAAAGGAATCTGGTTCTAATTCAGACAAAATAGCTTTTTTAATGTTGTTATAATAGCAGAAGAAATCACAGTACATGAAAAATTCAAAAGAACTGTTTAGAAAGTCAAGACAGTAAGGATTTAAAGTTCTTAATGTACTGTTTTCTTTCTACAAGAAAACAATTGTACTATTTCTGTGAAGTAATAAACATCTTTAATAAGGAAAAAAATGCAATAAAACAAAAATCCCCACAAGTCCTCGAAAGAAACTTATCTCAAAACATGCTTAAATCTCCACTATTGGTCTGCATCTTCATTTTGGTGTATTATATTTAGATCTTTAACTCAGAACTCCAGTCTTAGCAGGTCTCCTATATACTTAATGGGGAAATAGAAACACTTCAGAGTACTCTTTAGGAAAGAAAACTAAACAAGTCATTCGCTCTAACATGACAGAGAAAAGTTTTTCTTATATTATAAAATGTTCATGCATGTGTTTTTTATCTATATGTGAAAGTCTGTGTCATCAGATATGCTTTAAATTGGATATATCCATGATGGAAAGTTGTATTTGATTTTTTTCAGAGGCAGCCATACAACAATAATAACAAGTTAACTCCATAAAAATGCATGTAGATACATTAAAACAAAGCTAAACTTTTAAGACTGTGGAGGTCAATACATAAGGACTAGATACTCATCTGGCATAAATTAATGAAGCACCATTGATTTCCTACATCACATACATTTCTAAAATGGGTTAGAGACTTATTCAGATTGAATTATTGACTGTACTCTCATTCAAATTCACAGCCCCAATCAGAGGAGCACCCCTGTTGAGAAAAAAAACAAAACCAAAAACCAAACAACAACACAGATGCCTTTGGGTCAGGATTTAAACTATTTCAAATCAGTCTCACCTTCAAGCATTTTTCTTGCCTAGCAATCCACATAAGAATATGTCTAAGTGCTTTTTTTTATTTTGTTTAAAGCAGGCTTTGTATTTAGAACATGGGGTATTCAAAAGAAAGCATTTCTAATTTTACAAAAAATACACATTGTATGTTAGTGCGATTTTTTTCAAAGTAGAACTTTGAAAAAGTTTTATTTCAAAACATGATTAAAGACCCCTGTTGTTCTGAATCTTCACTCTAGTGTATCTATGTTCAGGTGCCTAAGTCAGAATTCTAGTAAAACAAAATTTTTGCAAAAAGTATTTGCAAAATATTTAACTGTGTAGGGAAATTTGAGAAATTAATTTCTAAAATAATATTGTGATTTACTTGTAAAGACTAACTTTATAGGAATAAATATAGAGATATCTGGAGACTGCTGTTTCTAAACTCCACAGCTTTCAGGACAGAAAGAGCAAACTAACTGTGTTTTCCAAGTGAGATAGATTAAAGACCAGCAAAATATTAAGTGAGAGCTCTTTCTACCAGAAAGAAAGAAAATTACTGGGAACAAAGCAGGTAAATTTCAAATACAAAATCATAGAAAACTTTAGGCTAGAAGAAACCTCTGGAGGTTATCTAATCCAATCTCCTGTTAAAAGGAGGTCTAATGAGATAAGGCTGCCCATGGCTTTGTCCCTTTCAGTTTTTAATGTCTCCAAGAACAGAGATTCACAACCCCTCTGGGCAACCTGTTCCAGTGTTTGACACTGTCCTGGCTTAACCCCAGCCAGCAAATAAGCACCACACAGCCACTAACTCACTTCGCCCCCACCCAGTGGGATGGGGGAGAGAATCTGAAGGAAAAAGATAAAACTCATGGGTTGAGAAAAGAACAGTTTAAGAGAACAGAAAGGAAGAAACTAATAATGATAATAATAACAAAAATAAAATAACAATACTAATAGTAAAAGGATTGGAATGTACAAACCAAGTGATGCACAATGCAATTGCTCACCACTTGCACACTAGTGCCCAGTTAGTTCCCAAGCAGCTATCCCCCACCTAGGCCAACTCCCCCCAGTTTTTATACTGGGCATGACATCACATGGTATGGAATGCCCCTTTGGCCAGTTTGGGTCAGCTGTCCTGGCTGTGTCCCCTCCTGAATTGTTGTGCCTTTCCAGCCTTCTTGCTGGCTGGGCAGGGGAAGCTGAAAAATCCTTGACTACTTAGCAACAACTGACAACAACAGCCTGTTATCAACATTCTTCTCATACTGAACCCAAAACATAACACTGTACCAGCTACTATAAAGAAAATTAACTCTATCCCAGCTGAAACCAGGACAGACACCCTCATGGTAAAATTATTTTCTTTACATACAGTCACAATTTTCCATGTTCCACCTTGTGTTTGTCACTTCCTCTGCTCCCATTGCATAGTTGTAGACAGCAATAAGGTCTGCCCTTCGCTGTCTGGCAACAAAGCAGCACAAAGCCTCTCACTTACTCCTCCACACCAGCCCCAGAGGGGTGGGGAGGATAAAATTAAAGAAAAGCTCATGGGTCAAGAGAAGGACAGGGAGGGATCACTCACCAATTATGGTCACAGGCAAAAGACAGACTCAACATAGGGGAAAAAAAAAAACCAAAATCAATTTAATTTGTTACCAATCAAATCAAAACAAGGATAATGGGAAGTAAACCCAACATTAGCACCCCTTCCCCCAACCCTCCGTCCGTCCCAGCTCAGCCCCACTCCCGGTTCTCTCTCCCTCCGGAATGAGGGTTGGGGTCAGTCCGTCATACCTTGTCTCTGCCGCTCCTTCCTCCTCAGGGGGAGGAGGACTCCGCACTCCTCACCTGCTCCGCCGCGGGGTCGCTCCCACGGGAGACTGTCCTCCATGAACTTCTCCAGCGTGACTCCTTCCCGCAGGCTGCAGTTCCTCACAAACTGCCCCGGCGCGGGTCCCTCCCGCAGGCCGCAGTCCTTCAGTCCCAGCCTGCCCCCAGGGAGCGGCGGCCATCTTGTGGGGCCTCCACCCCCTGCTCCGGCGTGGGCTCCTCTCTCCCCGGGCTGCAGGTGGGCATCTGCTCCCCCGCTCCCCTCCGTGGGCTGGGGGGACACAGCCTGCTGCCCGGTCTCCCCACGGGCTGCAGGGGCATCCCCTCCTTCCTCCCTGCCCTCGGGATCTGCACAGGGGTTCCTCTCCCATCCCGATCCCCTGACTCCCGGCAGGTTTCCCCTCTGGAATCTGTTCTCCCAGAGGCGGGTCCGGCTCCCAGCCGGGGAAGCTTCCAGCAGCTTCCAGCAGCAGCCGAACCCTGCGGACCCTCCCTGCTACCAAAACCCCGCCACACAAACCCAATACACGGGTAAATAACCCCAGTTCTCTCAGCTTGTACAAGTGCCCTTGTACATCATGTTTTTGAGGTCCCTGACCATCCTGGTGGCCCTCCCTCCACTGGACTTCCTCCAGCACATTTATGTCTGCCTTGTACTATGGACCCCAGAACAGATGAGGTCTCACAAGTGCTGAAGAGAAGAGAATAATCACCTTCTTTGACCCTTCTTGTGTCTGAACTCAGTCAGGTGTTCCCTGTCCTTTCATCTTTTGCCAAATTTGCTTGGCTTTCTGCACACTGCAGTAGACTCTTTTTGTGCACTGAGGAGGCTGTCTTTGAAGACCAACCCAGTTGTGTCAGGCCCCTTCGCTCTCCAGGACAGTCTCCCATGGGATCCTGAAAAATAGATCCTGGAATATGCTCAAATCAGTTCTCCTTAAATTCAGGGTTGCGACTTTTTTTTTTTTTTCCTCACTTTCATTCTGTTAGCTTTGAAAGGTCATGCCAGCCTCTCAGGGGAGACTCCTGAGGGCCAGACTAAAGCAAATTGCAGTCCTATCTTCAAGAAGCACATGAAGGAGGATCTAGGGAACTCTAAGCTTTTCATTCTTAACTCAATCAGTGGGAAGGTGATGGAGAAAATCCTCCTGGAAACCATTTCCAAACAAATGAAGGACAAGAGGGTGATTGGGATTAGTCAGCATGGATTTATGAAATGTGCCTGACCACCCTTCTTGCCTAAAAAAGGCTTCATTTACATCCTCTTCTTGATTAGGTAGTCTGTAGTAGATGCCTGCAGCAATGTGTCTGTGTGGATCTGTTCTTACCCATAAGCTCTAAATTGGCTCATCACCTGCCTCAGTGAAAAGCTTTGTGTAGTTGAGCCACAGCTTTGCGAAGATAACATCCCTTCTTCCTCTCCTTTGCAGTCTATCGCTCCTGAAAGCTTATATCCATCCACTGCAGCATGCCTGCCATGTGAGATATTTCACCACATCTCTGTAAACCCAGTGAGATCCTCGCTCTTCAAGTGCACTCTGACCTGTAATTCATAGGAGTCACAGGACCATAGGATAATTCAGTTGGGAAGGGACTTAAGTCCTTCTAGTACAACCCCCTGCTGAAAACAGGGTCAGGTCTGAGGTCAGACCATGTTACTCAGGGCTTTATCCAGTTGGGTCATGAAATATTCCAAGGACAGAGACTGTACCAGGGGTTCCAAAACTGGATGCAGTATCTAGATGAGGTCTAATGGGTGCTGAGTAGAGGGCAACCATCACTTCCCTTGATCTGCTTCCTATACTCCTGTTTACACTGCCATGGATGCTGTTCACCATCTCTGCTACCAGGATTCACTGCTGGCTCACGTTCAGCTTGCTGTCCCCCAGGACCCTCAGCTCCTTTCCCCAGAGCTGCTCCCCAGAGTGTCAGTGCCATGCCTGTATCACCAACATGATGTATTGATAGCATCAACAATAAAATGAGAGAGGGAGTCAAAACAGTTAAATACTGTTAAATAAGTCTGTACTGCAGCTTCGGGCAAAGCTTCTGACATTGGCAACACTTGCATACTAAATATGGCTCCTGACTGTTTTACATGCTGTGTGCATTTGTATGCAGGTGCTTGAGGTGGACTACTACTTGTGCTGCTTTCACAGGGAAATCATGGAAGCCTCCCCCATCACACCGTCCACCAAACATTTCTTCACCACCCACTGCCTCTCCACTTCTCTTCAAGTTATGAAAACTCTTCCCTGACATACCTAGTTTAATGTGTAAGAGAATAGTTGTCAATGCAAATATGTGAGAAGAGAGTCTGAGAGTTAAGGAAGTTATGGAGAACAAAACACTATCTTTAAAATCTACAAAGTAAAACTGGGAAAGAGTTATCAGAGTGTCAGAAACTATTTATAACTGATTGAGGGGACAAGGTTTCCTGAGAAGCTGAATAGCGGTCCCCAACTGTTACTATGGAGGAAGAATTTGTACAGAGAGACATGGCCCACATAGCTGTTATTAGATACATATGTTCATTCACTGAACTTTTGTTTATTTAGCTTCAATAATTTCAATGTCCTTTTCCATTAGCTTTCTAATACAAATTCTGATTTGCTAGTTTGAAGATAAGATGTTCTTTGAGGTGTCCAACTATGACTATTTCTAATGCAGTAGTGGCACAGCATTTGTGGTAATCTTGGCAGAGCTGTGTCATTGCCTCCTTCCCTATCGCTGAACAGAAATCTGTCATTTCACCAATATGAAGTGACAGAGTATAAGGAACTGAGCATAAAAAAATACAATAAGGAATAAAGATGCTTTTAGGTAAATTGTGACCTGCTGATTCCACTGAAATTGCCAATGTTCATCATTCTGAAAATTAGTTGCTTGGAATATAGCCACTTGATCTGTGCCTTTTGGGCAAGGCACTTCTCATGAACCACTCTCTTCCTTTAAAATAGAAGAAATAAATTTTCTTGAAAGCATGGTTCTTATGCCTCTGCACCAAAAATGTCTGGTAATTCTCCAATCTACCCTACTCCACTAATAACTTCTCAACCTTTCAAGAAACCAAGTTTGTGTTTCCCAGGAAATATAAAGTGTACCTGTATTAGAAAGATTAAACTTGTCAGGAAATTCCTGAAACACAAACGGTTTTATTTTTACTGACAATAAAATAAAATAAAATAAAATAAAATAAATCAAGAATAAAAAGTGTTATCAACATACATTTATATATCTTCATATATGCCTGGGAATATACTTCTAACCTGGTATGAAATGTTCCAGCTAAATCATGCTATCCTGAGTTGAAATAACAGAAAATGTCAAATACTGTAGTGTTTTGGCCATGGTACAAATATAATTCAAAGGCAGTCCAGTGCTGCCATGGAATTATAAGAATAGATGTTTATTGGAAATCTAGAGACTTTTAAACAAACTGTAAGTTTCTGTTTATTTTTTACTTCTACAGCAACCTTGCCCTGTTAAGATAAGTACAGTAATTTTTTCATTATTTTTGTATAGCGGAAAATGAAAAAAGGTTTCTAATGTAAAGTACAATATAGGAAGAAAAGAGGCTTTGGAATAGTACTTCCTTTGTCCTCATTTAAAAAAGAAACAAAAAAGTTATGCAGTACAGGTCATACAGTGTTTTTTACCTAAAGCCTTGAACATTAATAAATCAATCTTCATTTTGGTAATTGTAGAATCTGATTAAATACCTCATTTTAAATATTTCTACTGCAGTCTTAGGAGAGACTAGAGCATTTCTAGCAATAAAACAAAGTTGTCACCATACTACAAACAGTTTGTATAAGCAGCTCCTTGGTAGTCTCAAAGCCTGCATGTATGTTTCACATATATATATAAGAATTATCAGAATGGTTTTGGATTCTTTGATCCCATTAAGCTTTGATCCCATTGAGCTTTTTTGACTACAGTGATTAAATTTCATTGGTAGTAGTAAGACAAGTATTTGCACAAGTTGCTGCAGGATGCAGTTCCTGGAATATGATGGAGAAAGTGGGAAATCTTACTTGGATAGCCTTACTTATTTTACAAGACCTGCTTCAATGATTCACTGTAATCAGTTTTGTAAGTTCATTGTAGTAATTGAATGGTACATGAACAGTCTTCAGTCTCCAAAAGATGGCCAAGGCTACAAGAAATCAAGATACCAAATAATTATCTAAGGAAAAAACTCATCAGTCTTATCCATGCTGCCTCTGGCAATTTTGGTAAATTATCTAAAGGTGTTCTTGGTTTTAAATTGTCCTGAACTGCATGCTTCTAGGGAGTTGAATAATGGACTGAAAAAGCCAACACAGGATTATATATAACTGACACTACAGTATTTGTGAGTGGGAATTGTAAAATTTGTGATGGAACAGATAATTGACTATTTTTTAAAAAAATTGTATACAATTCTATATACACTATGTAAGGAGATTTAAGTGAGAACTTCCTTTACAATCACTCTTCTTAGGAAAGAATGAATGTTCAAAAATATGTGAAAAGTCAACACAAAACCATTGTGAACTGCAGCTGTTAGAAATACTTCACATTTTCTGCTACAAACATCTTAATATTTTGTGTTGGATTTGTGTGGCAAAGTTTTGGTAGCAGGGGGGCTATAAGGGTGGCTTCTGTGTGAAGCTGCTAGAATCACCCCCTATGTCTGACAGAACCAGTGCCAGCTGGCTCCAAGATGGACCCACTCCTGGCCAAGGCTGAGCCCGTCAGCGATGGTGGTAGCGCCTCTGGGAAAACAGATTTAAGAGGGAAAAAACTTACTGCGCAACAGCAACTGCAGCCAGAGAGAGGAGTGAGAATATGTGAGAGCAACAACCCTGCAGACCCCCAGGTCAGTGCAGAAGGAGGGGAAGGAGGTGCTTCAGGCACCAGAGCAGAGATTCCCCTGCAGCCTGTGGGGAAGACCCTGGTGAGGCAGGCTGTCCCCCTGCAGTCCAGGGAGGTCCACGGGGGAGCAGATCTCCACCTGCAGCCCGGGGAGGACACCACGCCGGAGCAGGTGGGTATGCCCTGAAGCAAGCTGCAGTCCATGGAGAGCCCACACTGCAGCAGGCTCCTGGCAGGACCTGCGGACCATGGAGAGAGGAGCCCACGCTGGAGCAGGTTTTCTGGCAGGACTTGTGACCCCGTGGGGGACCCCTGCTGGAGCAGTCTGTGCCTGAAGGACTGTACCCCATGGAAAGAACCCACGCTGCAGCAGTTTGTGAAGAACTGCAGCCTGTGGGAAGGACTCACACTGGAGAAGTTTGTGGAGATCTGTCTCCTGTGGGTGGGACCCCACACTAGAGGAGGAGAAGAGTGTGAGGAGGAAGGAACGGCAGAGACAATGTGTGATGAACTGATCTCAACCCCCATTCCCCGTCCCCCTGTGTCACTTAAGGGGAGGAGATAGAGAAAATTGGGAGTAAAGTTAAGCCCAGGAGAAGGGAGGGGTGGGGGGAAGGTGTTTTTTATTAAGATTTGGTTTTACTTCTCATTATCCTACCCTGATTTGTTTGGTAATAAATTAAATTAATTTTCCCCAAATTGAGTCTGTTTTGCCCATGATGGTAACTGGTGAGTGATCTCTGTCCTCATCTTGACCCATGAGCCATCATTCATTACATTTTCTCTCCCCTCTCCAGTTGAGAAGGGGAGTCACAGAGAGCCTTTGATGGGCACCTGGTGTCCAGCCAGTGTCAACCCACCACATACATGAAAAGTTCTGACTTGTTCTCAGTGTAATAAAACTTTCCTGAAAATGTAATAAAATGCAGCATTATGCAAATAACTATAACTCACCAATAAGAAACTGATCTTGATTAAAACTGCGGATTGGCAAAAAAGGGGCAAAATAAACAAATCTCAAGATTCACAAAATTTTAAGCAAGATTATGATTAGTCTAAACAGAATGAACAAACAAATAAATACTTAATCCAAACCTTACTAGTTTTGTTTTGTGTACCTTCTACGTTAGAAAAAGCTGAACAGTTGCAGCCTAAAAATGTTCTCTGCCCCCAGGATCCAAAACATGCAATCTGTTCCACACACAAGGAAGCACATCTTCTCAGCCAAGGCAACCTGCTCTAGGTGGCCCTACTTGATCAGGGGAACCTTAAAAGTCAAACATTATTATAAGGGGTTGGGAGAAAGAAAAAACAAAGAAAAAATCAAGTTTTTCATAGTCAGACTTTTGTATTTTTTGAGATAGCAGAAAGTTTTTGTCCAAAAATCACTGTAGCTGAATTGAGTCTTTCTTGGGTTTGTTTCTGATTTCATTGAACATCTATATCAGCTGCTTGCCATGAAACCTTAACTTTGTCTTTGTTGTATGCCAACGAGTTATGGCAATAATAAATACATCATCCTCTGGAAGCACCAAGTAAAAAAACCCCAAAACCAGAAAACACTTCCTCCAATTGTCCTAGAAATAAAGTATCTTCTGCTGTGACAATCAGTATCTATTTTTTTCTGTGTAGAACATCTACTAGGATGTAACCTTACATGAAAATTTTCTTTTATCTGTATTAGGTCTCTGATTGGAAGGGAAAAATAAAAGAAATAGTTTTGCCCCCTTTGAGGAAATAAAAATTTCACCATCTGTAGTAACAGAACATATGATACAGCATCTGCTAAAATTAACTAAGCATAGACAGACAAATTGACAGGCCTAGGCAGCTAATGCCCAAGAATCTTAGGGGAAGTAGCAAATTACTGTGATAGTAACACAATTGTTTTTACCCTCTGAACTGTAAATTTGTTAGGAAGGACTGAATAGCTGAATTATCTCCAAACCACTGATTTTAATATTTTTTAATAACTCAGAAGGAAACTGGAGATATTTCAAAGGTTTAGAGGACTGAAAACAGTAGCAATATTTGCATTAAAATGAAGGAAAGGCCCAAGGAGCCATAGACTGCTTAGGTGGATGTTTATCTTTGATAAAATAACTGATTTGTGGCTATCAACAAAGAATCAGAAATAAAAAATCAGGCAAAATGTCAGGCTATATACTTGGAACCCTGTTTCCAGATGGGGATGGGCTGCACAGACTTGATACTGGCAGGCTGCTTCTATCTTTGGAATAAGTAATTTTATAAATCCTCTTTTTATCCCTGCCTAGCAGGGCTGCTTTTATTACCCTTAGCTTTTTCATAATTTGTCATAATTACAGCATACATGATTGGAGACCAAAGTGATCATAAACTCCAGGAACATTCTGTTAGACCCAGCAAGGATGGATTATTGTGATGACTTTTTTTGTGGCATGGAACATGCATTATCTGATATACCCCTCCCTCTCCCCCCCCCCCCCCCCCCCCCCCAATTTATTGAATTAATTTAATTAATTCCTTGAGAATTCATTCTCTTGGAAAAACACTGACATATAGAAAACAGATGAAAGAAAACTCAACAGTCATCTATTAAAAAAAGTACTGTATATAAATACCACTAAATAAAGGAAGGCCAGGTACTGACCTCTGGACATGCAGCTCAGCTCCATGGAATATCATTCACAGTGTTTGGACGTGCTTACTTTGAAGAAGTTGAATTTAGCCTTCTGCTAGGCCATATGTTGTAAATTAATTATTTCTGTGAGGGTTTTTTTCAGATCAGAATCTGCTATAAAGAGAAGACTCTATTGCCTGCTCATCAGAGAGCTTTTTCATATGAAACTGAGCACATGGCATGCATGTTGCTTGCGTAGTATGATGACCTGCAAAGGTTTCTGAATGTGCAAACTTTCTTGAGAAATACCAAACCTGCCATCCTTAAGGTTCAAAAGAACACTGGAAGGAAGGAGGTTGTTGTGCAACAGTTTTAACTTTGTTATTAACATGACTTTTCTGTATTAGATTATTTAAATATCAGGACTAAAAATAACTTCTTAGCATCATATATATGCTGTGGATTTTTTTACTAACATAAGATTTTAAGTGCAAAAAAGGGCTCAGCTGTCATCCTAAAGCTGCACTCTTCTATACTACAGTTTTAGTATAGGGCCATAGATAGCTGATTCTACACAGGACAACTACTTGTTATCACTATGTACTGGCCAAAAAATATGTAAAACCAATGGGCATTCCACTACACAATGTATACTGCTATCTTGAAGCTAAAATCACTCAGGCAAGAGTCTTCTCATTGCTAGAGAAATGCTCTTGTTGTAAAGCAGGTGAATATAGAACACCAGGGTGGCCTAGACAAATCCATACAAAGCAAGAACAACAATCCCAGTTCTGGGACCTTGCAGAGTTAATAGAAAGCCTGTGGCCTGTTACCAGCAATAGCAATACCAAGTTTCTGGACTACAAAGCTATGACTCATGCAGAATTCTTACAAAGTCCTCAAAATCAAATTAGTTCTCCAAATGAAAACTTAGGTGAACTGAATAAAGACACTCTTGTTTACATATCCCACGTGGTTGTTCTACGAGTAACAGTACTACTGTAGATTTTTTATCAGTTTTGTGATCATCTTTTACGTCCAGGCAATTTATGGGTATTTGTCATCTAATCAGTTGATTTACATCTTATGTTTCTGTAGTTATCTATTCTTAAAAAAACAGAAAAGGCATACCTGACTTAACTGAATTACTTCTCTTTTTAAACCATTTTTCTAATTTTTCAAATGAATTCTGAATTCCAATTCCAGTCTCTCTTATTTCCTTCTTATGGCATACAACTGTTTTCTGAAGACTGAAATGCAGAGTTGTTCTATTCAGTAAAAAAAATATGTGGATGAAGTGCAATGACCTGTGTTACACTAGAGGTCAGATCAGATGATTTAAAAGCCCCTCGGGCTTTAAACCCAAGGAAATCTCTACGAAATCTATGGAGTTTCAAAAAAATGTTTTACTGTGGTAAATGGCTGTCTGCTAGAGCAGCTTGCAGGAAGATAATAACTAAATAGTGATTCCTTAAAACCTGAAATATAAATTTCCTTATCTATCACCAGATAGTTCAGCTTAGTTGTATTTTCTCCAAGATATATATCTAGCAGTTTATGCCATATCTTGCAGTTACAATACTTTAGAGATGATTAAATTCTCTCTTGAAGTTCCTAAAGATCTGCAGGCTGTTATTTAATATCTAGACAACAAAATGCTTAACTGAAACAGTAACGTACCACTTCCATTACAGTATGTAATTGTATTTTTATTTATGTATATGCATATGAATGTCTTTTTTTTTTTTTTTTTTTCCCCCTAAATGTCTATTGACACTAATTTGCAGTACTGGGTCATTTTAAAGGCCAATAATCTGTTTAAATGTGTGGTCTATCCATTCAATTCAAAATAAGTAATCAGTAATACAATCAGGGTATTTCAGTTTTTCAAAAGCAATATAGGAAAATTGAGATTCTACATATTCTCTTGAAATTTTTAAGCTCCGCATTATAAACAAGCAGTATTTCTAACAGTCATTTTACTGGGAAACAATACATTGAAGTTCTCATTTTATAAGGCACTGTTACCCAAGTAAAGTTCAAGTTATTATGATTAATAGTAGTAATATATGTAATAACTACAGTAAAGAAGTCTTGCTGGCAAATCAGCAACATTTGTATGAGAGTTCTCCCTATGCTGCCTAACACTGGAACTGCATGCGTTCAGAAATACCTCTGCATTTGAGCCATGAGTTGAAAAAAAACAAAGAAAAGACTAAACTACACAGGACATTACACCCCTCCTGCTATATTCCTACAAGTGTCCTCCAAGAAATTTTGACCTCATTTACTTTCCAGTATCTGACATAATGAACATAGTTTGGTTGAAAACTCAACCACAGCCAATTAAAAAGCCATAAATGGCAAAACATGTGGCTTAGAAACCTAAGTACAAGATCCTTATACAAAATCATCTAGACTGAACACTCAGAAAAGTAGCTGAAAATGGAAGGTAAGGAATCAAAATGTTCAGAGACAATTCACAGGAAGGAAACCAAAGAATGACTTAAAAATACAGACATAAAGTATATAGTATAAGGAAAGATTTTAGAGTTTAATTTTACATTTAGCTAAAATCATAAATAAGAGCTGCTCAAATCACTTTTATTATGAGAAAGAGGATAAAATTACAAGAAACCTTGAAAAAAAGCATTGGGAAATGCTACTGAAAAGAAATATGTCTCTGTGAGAGCATTTTCTACTTTCTCTCCCTTGATGTTTTTTCTTAAAAGTTATTTATTAATAGAATCATATATCAGCCCAGGTTGGAAGGGACCTTGAAGGATCATCTAGTCCAACTTCTTGTGGGAAAGGGAGCCTAGATGAGATTATCTAGCACCCTGTCTTGAAAACCTCCAGTGATGGGGAGTCTACCACATCCCTGGGGAGGTTGTTCCAGTGACTGATTGTTCTCACCATAAAAAAATTCTTTCTCATATCTAGATGAAATGTTTCCCAGTGCAATTTGTACCCATTGCCCCTTGTCTTCTCTATGTTGGTCCTTGTGAAGAGACAAACTCTTTGTAGTTGTAGTGTAGAGTCCTCTTTGTAGCTACCCTATTTACCATTCTCTTGAATTATTAAAAAATAGAATGACCACTTAAACCACATTTTCTGGCCACAAAATGTTATGCTCTGTCTATGATTTAAAGCAATTTTTCCTCTGTGCCTGTTCTGCAATTTTTGTTCTCAATCCATTGGGAGAGGAATCATTTATTAACTACCTTGTGTATGTACAGTGCATGGCACAAGGGGTTCCCAATCTCAGTTTGGGTTTCGATGATATTTAAACCAACAGAATTAATATCAAGATGCTAATGTAGACTAGGAAGTACATAAACACTATAAGAAGGTAATTACTTTCATGGCATGTTTTCAGCTTGAGGCAGTATCAACTATGAATTCTCTGAAACAAAAAGTCACCTAGTTTAGTTTTACATATTCTTGAGCAAAGAGAGGTAAGTCTCAAAAGAAGAGCCTCAGTGAACATGGTTGTAGCCATGTTTCCTCTACTGCCAACAGCTTGACATGGCTGGCACCACTCTCTACAGTAATAGAGCAAAAAATAGTTCCTGTAGATGTTTTGCTTTCTCTAAGAACTAGCTGCAACCATAGCAGATAGCCAGGCTAAGAAGCTAGGATGTAAACTAAACATATCCGGTTATAATTTATCTTGTTTTGTGTGTTCAAAAATATAAGAAGTCTAAATGAGATAAACGCTGAACTCATTTACAATTATGTCTCAGTGGGTACTGAATCTGGTCCATAGTGCATAAACACTGGGTAAAATGAGAGAACACAAATTAGTAAATAGTGCACTGCTTAAAGCATCAGAAAACAGTCCTTCCTGAAGACTAATTACAAATTAAAAGATGCCTATCAAATTAACCATGCTTCAGGCAAGCGGAAAATGGAATGGATTATAAATAAAGGAATTAATATTACAGTTTCTTCTCACTTTTTTATTTTAAAGCACTAATTACAAATTATTCTGAAGATAAGACAGCAAAACAGTTGCTGTTTTATTGTCCCTCTGCACCAGGGAGCAGATAGAGCATAACAGTATTTGCTTACAGAACAGAAAATGTTTCTCTTGAATCATCTTATGTAGCATTAGTTTAGTAACATATACAATTTGGTTTTGAATGATGGTTAATGGAGTTTGGAGTTGCCTGGAGTTGAAAACCAGAGTTGGAACAGCCTGTTATTGCCTTATCTCAGGAACTGTAGGGCTAACTGAGCCTTTTTGAAAGAAATTGTCATCTACAGTCTGCTGCCCCCCTTGCAAACAATCTCCTTGGAAAATTTGTAAGGCAATCCTTTACCAGTAATTCTTCCCTAATATCTGATATTTTGGTGAAAATTAGTGATTTTTTTCTAGATAAACAGGGAGGTTGTTCTCTTCATCTTTCCAACAGTCTTCTATACTTTGAAGACTGGGATCAATCTTCTCTTCTTGAGGGTAGAAAATACATTTTTTTCAGTCTTTGGTAATTCTGAATGTTCTGGCTCCTGCAATTGATCCACAATGACAATGAATTGTAAAACTGAAAAAAGCATGCTATATTCCAACCACAGACTTACCAGTGTTGAGTAAGTGGATGGTTTATTGGCTTTGATCTTTACATGGCAGTGTGGTATCTCCTTCTTTCTTATTATTTTTCTTTTTTTTTAAATGACATCATTAATTCTTATTTAGTGTTTTCTGAAGAATTTTCATTTTAGAGTTATTCCTTATCGTACATTTGTAAAAAAGACGAATTCTTATTCTATCATAAAAATTTAATTTGAATGTTTGACACAATTTGGTCCTCTAAAATATATAATGGCTGCTACTTTTGCCTTGAAGAATAATAATTATATAAAAAAAGGGTATTTGTCTGGTAATTGAAACCATGACAACTGATTTTTTTCCCTTCCTTTCTCCTCTCCTCTTCCATTTGAAACAAACATTACATTTTTTCCCCTGAATTTCAGCTGTCTTCTCTGAGTTCTTAAAAATAACTGCAATAGTTTTGGAAGTCAGCTAAATATGTAGATCCAGCAGAATTCACAAAAGCATGAAATAAATATAGCACTGTTACTTAGAAATCATCTTCCTCTCCCATTTTTCCCAGTGTACAGTTCTCCTCACCAGGTTGGCCAACCTATTGGCAAAAATGCTTTTCTGCCAGTTTGTCAGGTGGATCCTGCCTCTTTTCGTGGCAGTACTCAATTCTCAGAGAGGGCTGAATGGTCATAAAAATCAAATCCCTGTTATCAACATCGGCTTGGAACCAGTTGTTGACTCATAGCATCCAACCACCACTTCTCAAGCCCCTCCACACACTAGCAGGATCAAAGAGAAAACCACTTGGTCCCCCATGCTGTCAACTCTCAATCGTAGACCTAGGTAATCACAATTGATACTTTCCAGAAATTCACTTTGAAAAATCCATCTATATTTTTAAAAATTCACCTACATTTCAACAGTTTTACGTTGATGGAGGTGGCCATAATTAAACTGTCCTTCTGGAAGTCACAAAAAAAGTCTTCATTTGCTACAGAGTACCTCCAAGCCATCACTTGGTGAGGGAGTGGAAATAAATAAAAAGAGGAATGATTAGAGAGCTACTAAAAACAACAGCTGAAACTGAGGCTCCATATTAAGAATTAATGTAGAAATATGTTCAGTGTTCAACTTCTGCAAAGAATGTGCCATTCTAGCTAGAGCTGTGCAAATAAAAAAACTGTCCTCACCACAAAAGGAGCAATAGCTGAGTAGATTCATTTTCACATTCTGTGTGCTGCAATATCTGCAAGAACAAGACAGTGAAATATTATTATAGGAAACAAATGAGAACCATCCCACTATAACCCCCATTAAAATCAGATCTTTTTTTTTTCCAGGAGACAGAGAGTTCAATCAGCCATTGCAGTTTAAACACAATCCACATTATGTCTTGCCTCTACCTATGTAATAAAAATGTGGTAAAAGTGCTAAGGGCAGTAGGGATCTGTTAGAAAAATGAGCAATATAAGCACACACATGTCACGCCATCAGCCAGAGAAAGAAAATATTTGAAGTAATCATAGATCCTTTAGGGACAATAGGCCTGATTATCTACTACCTCAAAACTTAGAAAAATGTTACTGACAATGAAAGATGCTCCCGTTCAAATGGGATAGCATTTTATGGCTGCTCAGTGGATAGCAAAGAGGCAAAGAAAAATCTATACACTCTTATCATTGAGAAGATACTGCACAGAAAAAAACAAGTAATATTTAATCTTAGAACACACATCTCATCCTTAGTTTTCTGTCTTTTTTTGTATGTGATTCCCCTCCCACCAAAGACTGACATTTTCTGACCTGAGGAGTAAAGCTGTAAGCAACTGCAATCTGCCCTCCTGAGCAGTTTTTACTCTTGACTTCCCCACTTAAAGGTGGAATTTCTATAATTTTAGACATTCTGGAGCTGGAATGTGCTCACAGCTCTGCCTGTATTCAGTGGGAAGAGATAGGTACCATTAATGCCATTTACCCCAGCATAAAATAGACTTACTGAAATAAGAAATATTGTTCTCAGCCTTTTTTCCCACTAACTGAAGAGGAAACATAGAGAACCAACATTGATTAAGCAATGGACTTTTACCTAAATACGGTTGTGTCTCACTGTAAATGGCCAACTCTTCTTTTGCATTCACTTAAATGTAAGTACAGAAGGACCGTGGATATGGATGTCTGAGTGGCTCCTGACAGCACAGGCTACACAAAGAACAACCCTTAGATCTTGAATTTCTATTTGTTCAAGTCCAGCCTTTAAAATTTGCTTATCCTTCTCTCCTTTCTCATTTTTCTAATCTATGAAAATGTGTTGTTTCTGTTAGCCCCTCTATGCTCTAATGGCAGCAGAAATATATAATGGTGTAGTGTAAAGAATAGGGGTTTTTTTCATCGTGTTGATAAGTTATCATGCCAAATGCAAAGCAAATATCTCTAGCGGTGAAGGGCACTGTGTGCAAAAAGGAAATCTTCCTCAAATTGTTTCTTTAGTTAAATTTATAACCAGCAAGAAGATGATTATGCTTGGCATCACATTTCCTTAATATAAATGCCTATCCATAGTCACAGGACCAATCCATAAAAAATTCATTCTCTTAAACCACAAAATTATTAACCACTTAAAACCAGACATGGTGCTATTCCATGCCTTAAATCATGTACACTCATAAAGCACCAGTGCTTTCTAATTTCAAAATTACTAAACGGAAAATTAATCCTTAAAAAACTGGGCCAGATCTTCAACCTATTGAAAATGGGTAAAGTTTCATTGCAGGCAACAGGAGCAATGGTATTTTAATCTTCTGAAGATCTGATACCAGTAGTGAGAAACCAGAGTATTTTATCCCCACCACATAGATGTATCATGTTGAGTTAGTGTAATTACAGACATGCCCTTGTTAATTTCTGTTGTAGCTTTGTGCACACAACAGTGAAACAATCTTAAATACTCTCTTTATTAGTAGGTAACCTACTAAAACCTCCAGCATTTAAGCTGCCAAATTCTGATAGGTAAGGAAATTAATTTTTCCTTCCTGCAATGCTTTGCTTGGGTGTTGTGTAGATGTTTTCATGTTATTTCACTCTTTGGTAATTAGTTCTCCTAAGTACACTGGGCTCTGTATAGGCATAGCCTGAGTAATTAAAATAAAGGCCCTCACACTGCAAGTGGTATACCTCAAAACTAGACCACTAGAGATCTGCTGCAGCAATGCCACCAGCCAAAAAGTGTTCCAGGTCAAGCCTAAATCAAACATGGCCTGGCCTTCTGTTTATTGACAAAATATTATGTCTACCTTTTAACAACTAATCATACAATATAGCTTCAGGAAGAATTTATATCATATAACAGTGAATATGAATATGAAGATAAACAGTAGGGAAAGTAGGATTTACCACTCTCATTTTTAGTTTACGCCAAATCAGGAAGCATTTTATTGATTTATTAATGACACATGATTAACCAACAATCAGGGAACCTTATTTCAGGATCAATAGCAGCAATAAAACAGATGAAGCACAGCACTGGACACTGGACAAATAAAAACACCAACATGTTTCTAAACACCCTTCTACAACTATTTGCAAGAAGCTCTAACCCCCTTGTACACACTCACATACTCAGTTATGAGCTCGCCCTCCTCCCCAGCCATGGGGGCTACCAACCCTGTGGGAGACACGGGTGCCCCATCTTCGTGTACCCCCCTTGCTCCCAACACTGCACTGCTGTGCCCACTGGTGCCCCGGGAGGTGCCTCCACACCCCAAGGTGAGGTCCTTGCATGCTGTCCCCACACTACCAGGCTGCTCCCATGGGGAGGTTGTGCCGCCCAGCCTGGGCAGGGCAGGGTGCCTTGGAGACATTGCCGGCAGGGGCAGACACCCTGTGATGGCCACCGCTTCCTCTCCACTGCCTGTCCCTATTTTCACAAATGTCTATGCTCTCTTCTTTTCAAGCTGACTGCTTCTTTGTGTTATTATTTATTTTTTTTTTAATTTCCTTTGTTACTGTTTAATCCCACTGAAGGTCATCTTCCTCTTCAGGACTATCAGTTTTGGGAAAATGCTGTCTCAGTGTTTTGGGTCTCCCCTTCTCACACACTGTTTACACTTCCATCCTCTTACCAGCTGTTGTTATCCAGGGTGTGTCACCACGAGGAAGCTGTGCAGGGAACCCCACAATGTTTTCTTCGTACTTCACGTCTGTTCACTTACTTTTTTTTTCTTTAATTAGCATATTTCATAGTTTCTTACATTAACATTTTTTACTTCATACCTGCTCGTGGTATAATCTCTTTCTTTTTTCCCTCCACAGTTTTTACTTGTTTAAAATGTCATGTTATCAATAAATGGGCCACATCTTTTCTGGTTTACTATGGCTCAGAGATTGTTGCAGACAGGTTTGAGAAAAGTAGATGTCTATCTGAAGATAATGAATGACTTCCTATAGTCTGGATCCAGAAGTATAAGAAGGGATAAGCCCAAGGAAAAAGGGTACCTAAATATCAAGGGAATCTATTGAATCTTCTAGGGGTGGCACACAGTGTCAAGCTGTAGCAGCCAGAAATTTATCTATGCTATAATTTTCAAGTACAGAGCTCCAACCTATAAAGCTTACTGGATGAAAATGTTACATCCATCCTGATATTCAGTTATTACTTGTACACAATTTTCAAAAGAGAAAAAGTTCTTGCTTTATCTGTTTCATTCATATATATTTGGGATAAAACAGGTTGCAATTTCTGACATAATCATATCATCTACATATATTCTGTTGCATTTTCTGTCTGCTAGTACCTTTACTTTCAGGCCATTTTAGTTCCATCAGTGGATTATTTTCTTGCCGTGGTAAAAGGTTGCATTGACTGACAGATTCACAGAAAGAAAGCATCCTTATGACCATCTAGGCTTGCGTGCTGCTTAACACAGGCTGCAGAATTTCACACAGCAACCTATCTATAGAGGACTTAACTTCTGTTTCAGCTGTGGCACATTTTAGAAATTCTCCCGTCTTGATTTGAAGATTCAAGAGGTGATTATAGATTGCTGCCGACAAGACCTGTAAAACCATAAATCTTTTCCTCTCAAAACTTCCCTGTTATTTTTGTTATATTGCCTACACAACACAGAAATTTTTAGAAACTTTGTATCATAAACCATATTACAAGAAAAAATGTTGAGACAAGTCTAGACAAAAAAACAATTCTGCATTCTATTTTGGCTCTTTTTAATGTATTTTGAGAGCAAGATGATGGTCACTTTGGAAGCACCTATGACTGAAATAAGTGATAAAGAGGGAAAATAAAGTCCAGTTTCACAAGGTAAAGTCCTAAATCCTAGTAAACTCTTACTGGAAATTACACTGTTGCTGCCACACATACAACCATATACATATGTAATATATGTGACAGAATTAAACTCTTAGATATTGTGGTGGGTTGACCTTGGCTGGATGCCAGGCGTCCACCAAAGCCTCTCTGTCACTCCACTCCTCAGCTGGACAGGGGAGAGAAAATATAACAAAAGGCTCATGGGTCGAGATAAGGACAGGGAGAGATCACTCAGCAATTACCGTCATGGGCAAATCAGACTCGACTTGGGGGAAATTAATTTAATTTATCACCAATCAAATCAGAGTCCAGCCAGGGTCAATTCACCACAGCATCTCCTGCAAAATACAGTTTTGGCAGTGCTGGAAGGTAAACAGACGAGCTTTCCAACAGAGTGGTGTGCTAATCTGCTACATTATTCACAGTGCACACAGGATTTTGGCAGACTGTATTTTACCAACTTTTATTAGATTTACACATTAAAATGGCTATACATAAGTGTAATAGTGTGTTAAATCTGGATTATTAGCTTAGGAGAGACATTTGGTGCTGCAGGTGAAGTTTCACAGATTTGAAAGACTTTAGAGCACCAATTCTTGTAATTTTACAGAGACTTTGAAATAAAACACAGAATAAGGTATTGTTCCTGCAGATATTTTAAAGATCTGAATAATAACAGAAAGTCACACGGAGAGGGAAAAACATCTTTCCACAATACATATTTACATGACACAATATGTTATTGTCTTGCTGAGCTGTAGTTGTCAGCAGCAGTTTTGCTCTTGACAAAAATGCTTATGGTGATATTCCTAGTAGATTATTTGCCATGGTGATTAATTTTCACTTATTTTGTAAATATATGAAGAAAAAAATTGTGATATGTAACAGTGCAAGTCTTTGCACTGTGGTTTTGTTTTCTGCTCATTTAGAAGTCTCTTATGACTAAAGTTGGAGGTGTATTAAAATGAAAAAGTTTATCTCCTTTATTTCAGTGTAGTTAGATATTTATGCACTTGTTTTATGCATTGTAGTAGGAGGTGTTTTAGGAACCAATCACAAAAAAAGTCTGTAGCTCTTTGGTTATTTTATTTACATAATTTCAGTAAATAATGTCAGTTTCTTTTCAGTTTTTGTATCCACATCAGAGTACAACTATTTTCTTTTTTTTTTTTTTTTTTTTTTATAATTTGCTTTGAAATTTAGTCCATTGAATTTCAGCACCTTTTTAAAATATTATTAAGTTCACTCATAGATTAAGATAATTGTCATTTTATTCTTTCATGCTTGTATTCCACACACTGTCCTGGTTTCAGCTGGGATGGAGCTAACTGTCTTCCTAGTAGCTGGTACAGTGCTGTGTTTTGAGTTCAGTATGCAAAGAATGTTGATAACACTGATGTTTTCAGTTGTTGCTCAGTAGTGTTTAGACTATAGTCAAGGATTTTTCAGCTTCTTATGCCCAGCCAGGGCACAAGAATTTGGCACAGGACACAGCCAGGGCCCCTGATCCAAACTGGCCAACGGTGTATTCTATACCATGTGGCGTCCCATCTAGTTTAGGAACTGAGAAGTGGGGGGCGGGGAATCGCCACTCGGGGACTAGCTGTGTGTCGGTCGGCGGGTGGTGAGCAATTGCCCCACGCATCATTTGTACATTCCAATCCTTTTATTACTACTGTTGTCATTTTATTAGTGTTATCATTATAATTATTAGTTTCTTCTTTTCTGTTCTATTAAACCGTTCATATCTCAACCCAGGAGTTTTACTTCTTTTTTTCCCGATTTTCTCCCCTATCCCACTGGATGGGGGGGGAGTGAGTGAGCGGCTGCGTGGTGCTTAGTTGCTGGCTGGGGTTAAACCACGACACACACACATCTACTCAACCTGCAGGTTTCCTCTAGTTTGCTTTAGATTTTTTTGTATTTTTCCCTTCTTTTTCTATGTTCTTTCCCTAGCCGTTTTTCACATTTTCTTCTCTCCTTTTTGTGCCTGACAAACTGATAATTTGTAAGAAATGTAGTGAAGGACAAGTACAATCTGTGAGTTATAACATGGAACTGCAAAAGCTGAAGTATCTGTTTCTTTTTCCTTGATGATATTCAGATGTTTTCTCCTACTCTAGGCAAGACACAATCTGTGTGTTGATAATCCTATCTACAGAACGAGGATAATAATATTTATCATTTTCATGGATTGCTATCAAGCTGTAATTAGCCCATACAGTTAAGCATTCTAAGAAAAAAGCTGCTGGAGTATGAAACTTGGTTTAATGATGTGTGTTACTTTTTATAAGCTATAGCTCAGCAATGATACAATTTAGTAAACTAGATGACTTTGAAAAAAAAACCATGCCAAAATCCCTTGATTAACTCGAAACATCAAACTTGAGGTCTCACTTCATTCTTTATCTTTCTTTTTAAAAAACTTGAGTGGCTGGAACTTGTTTCTGTCTAGGTATGATCTTTTCACTTGTAAAAGTTGCAACTAAATCAATCTGTTTTCTGTATGTAATGGGCATATAAAACTGTGTGCTCTAAAATGCAAAAGGGCTTCTAAAGACCTCAGAAATACAGATGCTTTATATTTTGCTTTGACTTTTAGAAAAAATGATCCACAGTGATATTTGACCAGCCTTCCTCTCCCTCATGCCTTAGAGGGATGACTGATTTTGGTATTTGCATTTGTTCAAAATTTACAGATTAATTCCTTTAAAAGATTTGAGGAATTCAATTTTGAATTAAATCACCATCTTCAAAGACATATGGTATCATTCATAGTCTCATTTCTTCTGTGTCTAATTTATCTAGAGATATCTGTTCAAGGCCTTGACTTTGCTCTGAGGAGATTCAGCTATCACCACATTCATTTAGTTACTGTATGTTTACATATTTCACATAAATTCTAGTCAGTTCATTTTATCTGGTGTCTATCACATATCTGAGAAACTATTGATGATGTGCTCTTAAATTCAGATGATAATGTTCTAATAAAACGATATCATATTTGAAGAAAATTTTAAGTTCCTCATCAAAGAGACCGCTACCCTTGGATATATCTATATATGTCATATACCATGGAAATATTGGAAGATTGAAAGTTCTGGAGTACCTAATTGATGAAAGCTCTTTTGCTGATATGTATCAGGCAGGTTCAAGCAATAAAAGCAGCTATTGAACTTCTGTTTGGTTTCTGTTCCCAATCAAAAAATGCAAGTGCTGCAACATGGAAGAACTTTGCTCACAACCATTTCTGCAACCTTTGCTAAGGAAACAAACTCTCCTCTGCTCTTCATTTATATTTATATGCCTTTGTTTCTGTATAACTACTTGAGTGTGCAGTATCGCTACCATGCACTCAATTTATATCTGAAGCGTCCAGAAACAATGGTTCCACAAATCAAGCTTAAGCAGGCTCTGTCTCTGGCTGCTGTTCTACTCCAATACATTCCAAGTGATTAACACCACCTGTGGCACTCCTAATTCACAGCAGCAGACAATTATATCCCTTGGATACCCATTATGGGTAATTATTCCCATGACAGACTATTAGATATGGGTTGTGAACATCTCAGCTGTAAACTTTTTTTTGCAATTTTATTTTAATTCTGATATTACCATTGAGAGGCATATTTGGGGAACAAATCAGAGTGTTACATTAATGGTATACTTACAACAACCAAAAGATTCATTTTTATTGCTGGAGTTGTAGTCAGATTCATTATTTAAATATGTGATTAAAGGAGATTTTACATGTTTGCTATTACAAGATTATTTTATTTCATTCTTTTAGTACAGAGGCAATAGCAGATCCTGCTGATAAAGTGACACTTGAGGCAGTTAGAAACTAATTGTTTTTTTTTTAAAGACTGTCTACTTTTCTTAACAAATCTTTTTTCTTTCTTCTATTTTTTTTTTTTTCTCCTGTATATACAAGCTTGATCCCTTATAAGCATGTAGGGGAATTCTCAGTGTGAAAAAAAGGTTTAACTCAAAGATCAAAATTCATAAAACTTTCCTTTTGCTGTTGCTTTAATTTAATTTTAAAGATCCATCTTTTTATGAAATAACAGGATTTAACACAGTCAATCATAATCTCTTTGATTTCCTATCATATAAGATAAGGTCTTATGTGGAAAATAAGCATGCTCTGAATCTGAATTGGGATAACTAGTTTCAGACAGGATCAAGTGTACTGAAATCAATGGAAATAAGATAACAAATGTAAATATAAATGAATGAACAATTGATTCTTCTTTGTACATTAATTTTCAAGATGTCTATTTACATAAAAATGCTAATATTAGGTTAAAAAAGAGAGAAAGGATAAAAGGAATAATTCAGTTTGTTTATTATATTGAAAATGGAAAAAAATATAGTTTTCAATATATTAGAAAGAATGAAAAGAAAAAAATAACAGAATTAAAAGGAGAAATATTTATACATGATGTGAATGTAGCAGTTATGGTTTCATTAATAAGGCTGAGTTCAGGTTAGATTTTCTGTATTGACTTAGCCTCTTTGATAAATACGAAGAAACCACTTGATCAGGATCCTCCCTCTAACACAGGTCATTACTGAATACGTGAAACCCTTAGCTATTAATTATAGCTGATCCTAGGCTGGAGCAGGGGGACAGACTAGGTCAGCTGATAAGACCTCCTGTAGTGGTTCAGCCCCAGTCAGCAACTGAGCACCACACAGCCACTCACTGACTTCCCCCCCACCCAGTGGGGTAGGGGAGAGAATTGGGGGGAAAAAAAGTAAAACTCATGGGATGAGACAAGAACAGTTTAATAGAACAGAAAGGAAGAGAATAACAACAATAATAATAACAATAATAATAACAATAATAAAATGACAACACTAACAAAAGGATTGCAGTACACAAGTGATGCACAATGCAATTGCTCACCACTCGCCAACTAATGCCCAGTTAGTTGCCAAGCTATCCCCCACCTAGGCCAACTCCCCCCACTTTATATACTGGGCATGACATCACATGGTATGGAATACCCCATTGGCCACTTCAGGTCAGCTGTCCTGGCTGCATCCTCTCCTGACTTCTTGTGCCCCTCCAGCCTTCTTGCTGGCTGGGCATCAGAAGCTGAAAACTCCTTGACTTTAGGCTAAACACTACTGAGCAACAGCTGAAAACATCA
Organism: Astur gentilis; assembly: GCF_929443795.1. NCBI lineage: Eukaryota > Metazoa > Chordata > Aves > Accipitriformes > Accipitridae > Astur > Astur gentilis. The sequence continues at coordinate 11,961,661 of NC_064892.1, forward strand.
GTATGTTATCAACATTCTTCTCATACTGAACTCAAAACATAGCACTGTACCAGCTACTAGGAAGACAGTTAACTCCATCCCAAACAAAACCAGGATACCTCCATGTTTCTTCCATGTGATTTATTGAACTTTTAAAATCCTGTAGGCATTTCACAAGTGGTGTTGAAATGTGCAATATGACAGAAAGATATGGTAAGCTACAGCTGCCCTTAGCCCAAGCTCATGTTCAGCCTTATGCTCTAGCAAAAATCTACCTGACATAGGTAATAGCAAAGTGAGATAATGTTCGCAAAATTCAGAAGAAACAGAACTAACCCAAAACCCATTACTGTGGACTAAATGTGTTATGAAAATAATCTCAGCATGATGAATGGGATCTGACTGTTGCTCATACAATCTGACTTTACTGCAATTTGTTATGTGCTGGTGGATCTCTCAGAGAGATTGAAGTCATGGAAGCAAATGGGATTTGTACAGAGTCTGTGTGCACTATAGGCTTGTACTGTGTATCGAATAGCGTGGAAATTTGAATCAAAGCTATGACATCTTGCAGCCAACAGTGTGGACATGAATAGATCTCTCAGAGAGTTTCTCCTGACTTTATATTCTTCAGTCAGCAGAAACATAGCTTCCCTAAAGAGTAACTGGTACCATGCCATAAATTAAGAGTGGGAAACAGTATTACTTTGAAACTGTAATTATTCCTGAGTTCCTGTAAGCAAAACTTCATTCCTTATCCTCCTTTGACAGGTAAACTACACCATGTAAAATATTTATGAAGTTATCTATCATGCCTGAGGACTGTCCTCAGGTAACTCTCAGGTCAGACAAATTTTTTTAAATAATAAAAACCCACCCAATTTCATGGGGCAGGTTGCCCCCAGGAATTCACTGTATCTATACAAGTATGAAAATAAATGTGCTTAATAGGCAATGTATCAAAACAGGTAGTAGATATGTTTTAGATGTGAGAAGATGATGCTTTGGTACAGTTCTTTATAGAAATACAAGCATATTTCCTGGAAAGAAATTTATACCTAAATATTTTTCATGAACTGAGCTCTTGTGTCTATTTACTGAAATGAATAGGATAACTAACAAAACTTCTCTCAGTATCTAAGCCAGAAATTGAACTCATATTTAAGAGAGGTAATGATTCAGGATGCTTACTGTTAACATTTATGATCTATAATTTCTTTTCCACATTGAAGGAATAAAACGAGTAGTTAGTAGGACTGTGTAACAGCTTTTAAAAATATGAATAAGCATATGCATACTCAACATAAGTGGCAAATAGGAAGGATTTCAATTGAAAACTAGTTTATTCTGATCTTGTCCAGTGAGAACAGACCAATTCAAGCGAACAGCTAAAACCAGACTGAAGTTCCTGCAGTACCTGAAAAAGCAGGATTATTTTATTATCTGTGGCCAGGTAAAATAAAAGTGAAGATGATTCTATATGCTTGATATTACTTCAAGAAGCACATATCACAAACCTAAGTTCTATCACTAAAATTCCCTGAGATTGCTTACACTGAGGGGAATGAGGGGGAGAGAAAGCAGGGGGATAAGGAAAAAAAACCCCACCACTTTGGAGTAGAAGTTGCTTGGAGTAACTTGAATTTACAAGACAGGTTTCACACTTTAAATGTGAAGGACATTGCTGAATCTGTAATAGAGACAAAGCAATACCCTTTCTCTTTCTCTTTGGTCAGACATAAAACTTCAGTATTGCTCATTGAAGTCAGTCAGACTCACAGCAAGAGTTTGGACACTAGTACTCTACAGACTGCTTTTGCTCTTCTCACTTCATCCATCACAGGTCAATTGCTAAATCCTGGCAGCTTATAAGAGCACATCAGGTGTAGAAAGCATTTGCAGAATACTTAATGGCCATATACTAAAGATTTTAAAGTTCAACAGCACCATCAGAACAGTCTGCTGAAGAGCAGTCTTCTTAGAGTAATCTGGAAATTAACATTAAACACCAAGGACACTCTCTTCTATGTGCATATCAAAGGTACTACAGAGGGCTCAATGTTTACTGCTCAAGCACTGATAGACAGCCCATGGCTTCACTGGCTTTGCTCAGTTTGAAAGCTTATTTCTTACATCTAACTGAAAAAATTACTAGGGTCCATCGTCACCCCTTCCTAAAAAAAAATCTTGTCTTAATTTAGTGTGGTCTAAACTTCTTGATCTGGTAATGAAAGACTGCCTTGCTGGCAACCCAAACTGACCTTTCTTATTATTCACTCTACATTGCTTTCTTCTTTATAGTGTAGTTCATTTGTGTTGGTAACCTTTTTTATTTTCTCTGGAAAGTCACATTTTTAAGTGATGAAGAAATCTTGTGGAGCATGAGTTAACTGTCTTCAGAGTTGTTAGAAGCAGTGCAGGCTCCCTTTCACACTCCTTATTCTATTACTGACAAAAGGTCTTTTAGACTTCAACTCCATTCCAACTGTGTTTATAAAAGAAAGAAACAATGCCATCTGTCAGTCATTTTCTCCAAATGTTGGTATCATTCTCTATTACAAGCAGCATATCTGAAAATAGACCTGCAGAAGGTATTTCTTTTATGTCAGTTACTAAGAAGGAACTACGTAGTAACTTGGAACTGATGTTATTGTCATTTTATTTGTGTTCAGACTACTGGATACCCAAAATAAGTTCTACCAGTGCAACAATAAAGCATTTAAGTTATATTTGCATATTTCAAGATTTTTAGACAACATTTCACTCTACTAACACTAAAAATATTTTTGATGGCTTTATTTTAGCAACGTAATGGTAATAATAAATTTTAAAACTTGGAATAATTTAGAAAACAAAGAACTATTATAACATTTATAAAAAAAGAAACTTGGGGATTTTACACATTTCTCTTTTTAAGGTAGTTAACTTAAGCACAGATTCTAATTTTTATTATTTAACTTCATCATATCAAATGACATTTCAGTACTTTCACAATTCATACTCTTTCTATTTATGACATATTCCTTTTCAATTTACCAATTTACTAAACTAGGGAATGGTAGAATCATAGAATCATAGAATCATTTAAGTTGGAAAAGACCTTTAAGATCATAGAGTCCAACTGTCAACCCAATACCACTATGCCCACTAAACCATGTCCTGAAGTGCTTTGTCTACGTGGTTTTTGAACACCTCCAGGGATGGTGACACCACCACTTCCCTGGGCAGCCTGTTCCAATGCCTGACAACCCTTTCAGTAAAGTACTTTTTCCTAATATCCAATCTAAACCTCCTTGGTGCAGTACTTGGATGTGAATTGTGACACATATTTTAAAAATGAAATAGCATTTATGGTAATTCTATTTTGGGAACAATGTCTATTAAGTGTTATAGTCCTTCAGAAGTTTCCACTAAAAAGCCTACTTCAAACTTTTCAGAAGACAAAAACTAACTTTTTAATAATTTTTGAGCTTGCAAAAAGTTAAAACATTAATAACAATTCCAATGAAACCAAGATTCAGTGGTGGTCTGCATCCATCTTAAATATTCTTTTTCTTCATCCTTCCTATCACCTGGCAAGTTTAGTAAATTCTAGAAAAAAGCATCTCACAGCATTGCAGTGTTTATACACTTCATAATTCATAATGCAAGTTATTAAAGTAAGATCTCTTTTTACAAACTTCTGTCGTCACCACAGTTGTGTTACATATTGTTGTTCAATGTGTCCTATAAAATAAAAGAAGCAGAATCCGACCACTAGAAGATAAAAGCTGCAAACTCCTACAAGGGCATCTGATCCATTATCCAGAAGTTTCAGTGTTGCACATTTTGAATTTCATACATATTTCCATAAATAAAGGCTTCATACCTTTATTTAGGTCCTTGAAGACCAGGTTTGAGAGCACCTGAGGAACCTGAACATACACAAGTCCATGGGATCTGATGAGATGCACCCCAGGGTCCTGAGGGAACGGGCTGATGTAAGCCACTCTCCATCATATTTCAAAAGCTGTGACAGTCAGGCAAAGTCCTCAGTGACTGAAAAAAGGGAAACATCACACACATTTTTAAAGAGGGTAAAAAGGAGGACCCTGGGAACTATTGACCTGTTAGCCTCACCTTAGTGCCCAGTAAGATCATGGAACAGACTCTCCTGGAAGGCATGTCAAAACATGGAAGACAGGGAGGTGATTTGAGACAGCCAACGTGGCTTCACCAAGGGCAAATCATGCCTGACTAACCTAGTGGCCTTCTGTGACGGAATGACTGCATCTGTGGACAAAGAACTGATGTCATCTTTCTTGACTTCTATAAGGCCTTTGACATGGTCCCCCCCCCCCCAAATCCTTGTTGCTAAATTGGAGAGATAGAGTTTTGATGGATGGACAATTCGATGGATAAGGAATTGGCTGTATAACTGCATTGAAAGTTGCAGTCAATGTCCAAAGGGAGATCATTAACTAGTAGTGTCCTTCAGGGATCTGTATTGGGACCTGTACTGTTCAGTATCTTTATCAATGGCATAGATTGAGTGCACCTTCAGCAAGTTCACGGATGACACCATGCTGAGTGGTGAAGTTGATATGCTAGAGGGAAGGGATGCCATGCAGAGGGATCTTGACAGGCTTGAGGAGTGGGCCCATGGAAATGATCAGAGGGCTGTACACCTCTCCTATGAAGAAAGGTTGAGAGACTTGGGGTTGTTCAACCTGGAGAAGAGGAGGCTCCGGGGAGACCTTATTGTCTCCTTTCAATATATAAAGGGGGCTTATAAGAAAGATGGAGAAAGAATTTTTTTGCAGGGCCTGTAGTGATAGCACAAGGGGCAATGGGTTTTAGTGAAGAATTTTTTACTCTGAGATGGGTTGACCCTGGCTGAACATCAGGTGCCCACCAAAGCTGTTCTATCACTCCCCCATCCTCAGCTGGACAGGGGAGAGAAAAATATAACAAAAAGCTTGCGGGTCGAGATAAGGACAGGAGGGATCATTCACTAATTACCATCACGGGCAAAACAGATTCAATTTGGGAAAATTAACTAAATTTATTACAAATCAACCAGAGCAAGGTAATGAGAAATAAAATGAAATCTCAGAACACCTTCCCACCACCCCTCCCTTCTTCCCGGGCACAACTTCACTCCTCAATTTCACCACCAAGCCCCCCCAGCGGTACAGGGATGGGGTTTATGGTCATCACACGTTATTTTCTTTTGCTTCACCTCCTCAGGGTGAGGGCTCATCACACTCTTCCCCTGCTCCAGTGTGGGGTCCCAGCCACGGGAGACAGTCCTCTACAAACTCCTCCAAAGTGGGCCATTCCCACGGGCTGCAGTTCTTCACGAACTGCTCCAGCATGGGTCCATTCCACGGTGTGCAGTCCTTCAGGAGCACACTGCTCCAGCGTGAGTCCCCCACGGGGTCACAAGTCCTGCCAGAAAACCTGCTCCATGGACTCCTCTCTCCACAGATCCGCAGGTCCTGTCAGGAGCCTGCTCCAGCGCGGGGTTCCCACGGGGTCACAGCCTCCTTCGGGAACCCACCTGCTCCGGCGTGGGGTCCTCCACGGGCTGCAGGTGGATATCTGCTCCACCGTGGACCTCCCTGGGCTGTAGGGGGACAGCCTGCCTCACCAGGGTCTTCCCCACGGGCTGCAGGGGAATCTCTGCTCTGGCGCCTGGAGCAACTCCTCCTTCTTCACTGACCTTGGTGTCCGCAGGCTTGTTTCTCTTACATGTTCTCACTCCTCACTCCGGCGGCAGTTTCTCCCCGTCCCAACTTTTTTTCCTTCTTAAAAATGTTATCACAGAGGCGTTACCACTATCACTGATTGGCTCGGCCTTGGCCAGCGGCGGGTCCGTCTTAGAGCCGGCTGGTATGGGCTCGCTCTCTCTCGAACACAGGGGAAGCTTCCAGCAGCTTCTTACAGAAGCTACCCCTGTAACCCCCCAGCCCCACTACCAAAACCTTGACACACAAAAAACAATACAACTATTAGGGTGGTGAGTTACTGGAACAGGTTGCCCAGAGAAGCTGTGGATGCCCCATCCCTAGAAGTGTTCAATGTGAGGTTGGATAGGGCTTTAAACAACCTGATCTAGTGAAAGATGTCCCTGCTTATGGCAGGGAGGTTGGACTAGATGATCTTTAATGGTTCCTTCCAACCCAAACCATTCTATCATTCTGTGATCCTGTGAGTTGAGAAGTCTTCTTCAGAAGTTTCCTTTGGTCAGTAAGGACCTTGTTTCTGAGACAAGTTATGAGGCATGAGCATGTGCAAAAGCACAGACACCACTAAAGGCAGGAGCAACTAGCTTGAGCATCCAGGTAGAGCGCTATCAAAGCAAGCAGTGCTAGGAGTGGCTTGCTGGAGTAGCTACTGAGGCAAGATCAACAGACAGAAAGAATGTGTAGAGTATTAGCAGTTAGCATGACTTAGTAGCTAGCACAACCAAGTAGTTAAAAAGATGGAGGACAGTTTGTTGATGCATTTCTATCCACCAAGACAAGTAACAGAGCAATGGAGCCTGGAAAATCCAAATGGTGAACTAAGGAGGTCTAATAGGACATGAGAAGTTATCAGCTGCTCTAATAGTTGTTTTATCAGTAGCTCAGAAGAGGAAGATGTCATGAAATTGAATATTGATGGAGTTTAAAAAAGAAATAGTCAATCTGTATTACACTTTTTATCTTTCTATTGTATTTATTTAAGGGAACTACTGCTGTATGAATCATGTTTTGCAAATGGGAAAGATTAACTAAGCATTACAACAACTTAATTTTACCAGCTTTCTGGGTTCACATCACTGTTTATTAGTGATCCCTAATAACTGAATCTGTGTTTTTTGTTGACAGTTACAACCCAGCAGAACAGCAGCACATATTCTTTCTTTATTTTCACTTATTCAAGCCATACATATGTGGTTTTTGACATTTTGCTCATTATAACTCCTCCGAATGCTGTAAAACTTATTCTACTTTTCTTATGTTTTCCTTTCCTTCACTCACACCATTTCCTTCACTCTGGTAGGAAGGTGAGTAGCTACTGAACTGCCTGTCAGAAGTTTTGTCTCACTGTGGCAGTTAGAGAGGAACTGTCCCTTCCCCATCTCACAATAAAGGGAATGAATCCAGCTTTACTCACGCATGTATAAATCATCAAAGACTCAACTGGTCTCTGCAGAGTAACAGGCACATAACCAGTGAAGTTATGATCAAAATCAACCCTCAGATTTGATAGATGCACTCCAAAATTGTTATGGATTCCTTACCTGATGTTAAATAAGAGTCAAAATAGAGTCTCACAGTTCACCTTATGAAAAAATAGCATATTGCTGTGGGCAAGAAAAACTAATAATACAGAAATCTTTATTCCCACAGTAGTTGTCCATTACAGAATACCCCACACCTTCATCTGAAATTTTTTTAGAGCAAGTGACTGCAGAATTTGAATATAAGACTGTCAATAGTAAGACAGTATACTGTCAATATAAGACAGTATTATCCTTCTGTATTCACAAACTTTATGTTGTAGTATAACATCAGTAATTTCAGATATTAATACTTTCCACAATTTTTCCATATTTCAGGATATGATATTGCACTTCCTCAGGTTTGAAACCTCTTTACCTATACTATCCTGGTTTTTTTGTTTTGTTTTGTTTTTCTCTGTACTTTTTCTTTGGTACCTTTAAGGCTACTCAAACCTCCTCTTCTGAGAACACCCTCTAACATGTTCTTGACCTCTGTCTGTACAGAATTAATCAAGATATTAAGGCTTTTTAAAACCTTTTGTCCTGTTGACATTGCTGTACAAATGAAGGGAGATTTATGTGGATGATGACACACCTCTTCTATGTATGTTGTTGGTAATACTCAGTAACATGATTTTTCAGTCCTAGTCAGTCAGTCTGAGATGGTCCTTCGACTGAAGTAGCTTTCAACTGGAGCTCTCCATAAAATGTCTTTTACCTTCTGTTTGGACAGTTCCTGTCACCATAACATGTTAATCCTGAGTGATATAGAAGGGGTTTACTTTCAAATAAACATGCCCATACATTTTCTCTTTTCTTCATTTTGTAAAAATTTTAATGCAGCAGAATGAACCATGCAAGTATTAATTAATCAAATTTATGTAAGTGTCTGCATATGTGTATGTGTATGTATGAAAGTGTGCTTATGTTTGTTAAAGGGCAATGCTTAAAGATCCCCACAGATATTATGATAACAATTAATTCAATAACATTCTACTTCACCTTCTTTTTATCTTCAAATGCCCATTTTTGTATTCCCAGTTGCATGTCCGTTTATTGCACCATTTTTTACAACTGTACATTTACCTGTACCATAGTAAAAGCCAAGCCTATGCTTTAACTCACAGTTACAAGTTAAAATATAAAACCATAATACCAGAAGTACACTCTAATCAACAGCTACAGATAATGAAAAAAAAAAAAAAACAAACACCCAAAACCATTTTCAAAGCAGATTTGAAATTGGAAAATCAATAAAACAATGAAAGAAACTGTATTAAAAAGTGCCTTCATGTAGGAAAGATAAATCCCCTACTTCATTCCTGTTGACTCTTTACTATGTCCCTACAGTATCTACTAGCCATTCCCCAGGACTTATCTATTTCTTTTAAAGAAGGCACACTTTGGGGGTCTTGAATTAATGACTGATGTCTTTGTTCAGTTTTCAGTTTAAAAAAAAATCTGAAATGAAATATTTATGTATCTATAAACTATGAAATACTAGCAATAAAAAACATCTTGGATCCACTACCTGGAATCTACAGGCATGCAAGAATCTTTTAGAAAATACTGAATGCATCTACATATCTTAATTCCTTAGTGGAGGCTGGGGTGGAGAGTCTGCTGGAACATGGTAAAATCTGCATTTCTAGATTATGCCCATCAGTGATAGAACCAATGGTTCCTGCTAAATGGCACGCTGACTTATTTCTGTTTCTGTGTAAGTTCAGTTTTAAGTTACCGTATCTCTTTCAGTGAGTGATGCTAGAACCATAATATTACAGATATTTGGCTCAACTGATTGTTAGAATAAAAAGGCCAGGTTTTGATTTTTGGGAGGATTTCTTTCTTGTTGTCATGAAATTCCTTCCACTAATAGAATTTTTGCAAACATTGAGTCTTCACCTAAGGAGGGGTTAAAGAACATTCCTGGGATTTAAATAACATTATTTAAGTTCCCAGCTCCAAGGTCTTGGGACTTATCTTGAACTTTCAGAGATAGTTAGTTCCCTTGCTTCTGTGGTTGTGAAGTGGCATTTTCCTACTTCACGGACTGCTGTAGAGAGACAAATATACTAAATATTACTAGGCTTCTTTCACAAAATTTTCTAATATAGTAACAGGCCCCTAAAACTCATGCAAAGGATGTTAGTTATGAAATGGAAGCCTGAATATTAAGTCTGGATAAAAGGAATGTAATATCCTCAAGCCATGAAATCATGAAGAGGAAAATTGATAGCAACAGGGCAGAGAATACCTTGTTTCATTTGTCCTCAGAGATACAAGGAAATGCAACGACTGGCCAGCTCACTTTTATATAGACAGTCATCAAGCTGGAAATTCCTGAGAACTCAGGAGTTGATGCTATTCACCCTGACTCCCAGTGAGACTAACAGGAATAAATTTAGCAATTTTTCCTGTGTTCATAGAGAATCCTCTTATTAGTGGAAAGAAATATTTTGCCTGCTTTATTTCCAATGCATAAAGCAAAGGAGTGAGTGGGAGAACATTATTAAGTGTTATGTGCCACAGAATACAACAGACATATGGAATTATGGAGGAAAGCGTAGGCAGTTGTTGGTTATGTCAGAGTGGTGGAAAAAAGTGAAAGAAATATGTTTGAAGATATGTGGTGTGAATAAGGGGAATGGGAGACTAATGATAGGTGAGAGGAGTAAGGAAAGAATGACAGATGATAGTAGCATAGCCACCAGTTGAGATTTTATTCTGAAATTCATAATATTCATTGCTTGATTTAAAGAAACCATAGTAATTTCTGATTTTGTCCCTTTAATCTTCAGTTAGATAATTTTTGTATTTATCCAAATGGTTGTCATCACCCATTATAATCCTAGTACTGAAAGCAGCAGAATCTTTCTATAAGAAGGCTGCGGTGTCCACTTACATTTTGCAAGTGGAAGTGAGGCTGTCCAGATACTAATCTCATATCCCTTTTAACAGAAAAGGAGCAAGTCTGTCCTAACAGATGACATAATTCCTTTGCCATTTTGTCAGCTAGGCAAGGAATAGAAATATATGGAGATGTCAAGAACTACATGACAGGTACAGCAGGCTTAGTATCGTGGTAAGAAAAAGACAGAAACTCTCTGAAGCATACAGGCAGTATTAGAGAGGATGAGGTCTACGACAGTAGGCCAAGACTGATGGGAGGAAAGTGCCTCTCAGAGATGCATGTAATACACATTTATATCTAAGTAGTATATCTAGCAGAGAAATATCTGCAAATTACCTAAGAAACCACTGCAGAAAGAAAGACTTGGGGGGGGGGGGGGGGGAACACAGAAAGAAGGAAAGAAATATGGGAATAGCAATAGGAGGTAAATGAGGAAGATGGATGGGAAGGCTGCCTTCCCTACCCACACACAGAAGGACATACAGCAGCACAGAATAATGTGTCTAAAAAAAAAAAATTAAAAAGAGCATGGTAATCTCAAAACTGCATATAGGGAGTTCTGAGCCATTTTTGGGTCGGTTGCTTTTTTTGCTTTTGTTTTGTTTTAACACAAAATATTAGATTTTTAACATGAAGTGTTTACATAAAAAAACAAAACAGCAGGTAGCTTTCTTCAAAGAGTTAATAGAAAGAAAAAAAAAAAGAAAAATATAATACTAGCACTGCCTTTGCAGTTGGAGCTCATTCTTGTACTATAAATTAAGAACAAGAGAAACCTGATCTAGTCATTTGGTCAGAGAATATCCTTTAGCAAGACTAGTAGTAAAGTGGTAGATCAGACCACAGTCCTGTAATTTTCTCTGTTTATAAATTAGCCATGGTGGGAAACTCATAAAAGCTTCATTTAACATGTTATTAAAGCTGTGGAACTTGTCATCTGGATGATAACAAGTCTCATGGATTCAGCAAGCAGTGGAAAGAAAATCTATCCAAGTGGTCAGAGACAAACATGTTGCTTCTAGTTTAGAAAGTACATATTCCACAGTTGGAAATTGGAGGATTATTTGGAGAAATATGTTCATATGCTGTTCCTGTCTTTAAAGTTCTGTTTTCTTTTCCAAGTATCCATTACCAGCTACTATGAGGAATGGGATACTATGACCGATGGGTTTATTCTTAGGTTATTCAGATAATATTTTTAATTTCCTCTTCCAGACAGAAACTGAAAATAACTTACTTCAAATCAAAAGAACATAATTATATTTATACCCCTTTATTTTTTTTTAATATTTAATAATCTGTGCTACAGTCAAGATGTTCCTGCCTTAGATACTGATCTCTAATAAGGATAATACTTTGAGATTTTATAGGAAAAAAGTAACTTCACATTACTTAAGAATTTAAAGGCCTTATGAATGGAAATGCATTTTCTGAAACAACTCAGGAGCAAATTTACAACTAGAGATGTAGCAAACAGTTATAAGGTACTAGTAAATAAAATTATATGCTCTCTGCTGCTTATGTGTTGTTAGATCAGATTGTCTGTAAATTATTTTGTGGAAGAATGGATTGGTAATATTTTTTTACAAAAACGGTGTTCTTAGTCTCTTTGGTAGCTATTATGCAATAAAAGGATGCTATTTTTATATGACTATGTGAACATAAGCTTGCAAGTGGCTTTAATGACAGCTGACTATATATGTATGATCTTGTGATGCCCTCATGCTGTCATTGCTGTCATTGCTGGCACTGCTTTTTTACAGTTCCCCAGAATTACCATAATAATCATTCATGCTTAGTATTCCTTGAGATATTTGTTCAGTGTGCAACTTAAATTACTTTATATCCAGGCTTTTTATATCTATGGTGTTTTGAAAGGGCTTAGAGAGTCTCTTAATGGACTTCATGATCATGTCATACTGGGCAAATCCTAGACAAATATTATTTTGGTTGTATCTTTTATATTTATTAAGAGGAGATTACATTCCATATAAAGGTTGATGCTTATCTCAGTCTGACAGATTTCTTTGTTTCAGAGTTCTCTGGAGAGAAGAGGATGGTACTAGTAACGTCTGACTAAATTTACTAAAAATGTGATTTTTTTTTAATATTGTTTTTCAGGGAGGAATTTTTCTAGGCTGAATGAAATGCATTACAAACCATTTTACCACAAGTGTAATACCATGAACACTCTCTTCTCAGCTGTCTTTCTGAGAACAGAGAGATTTAGATGTTGGATTGTGAAATTACTCCTTTAGCATTAATAATTACTTTTTATTTCTGCTGTACATCTTCTTTGCTACAGTAAGAGGCAATATCCTCAGAAGACGATATTGCATAAAGAAATAGCTAGCTGACGTGCAAGAAAAACATTTTTTTGTCCAATCTGGCATAGCCAGAAGAACCCAGTGACTTTTTGGCAGCAGAGGTTCTCATAATACTATCTTGCTATACCTATTTCACTTTGGTATTGTATAATTAATCTATCATGGACTGTATGACTCTTCAAGATGTAAAAAAATCCCAAACATTTTTATTGCTTAGAGTTCATTCCACAGCTCTTATTTCTGTCATGAATAGTCATTCCTCATTAGATTAAGTACACTGATTTCAGCAGAATTACCTGCATAAGGAGAGCTGATGGACAACAGTTTGAATACTGTATGCTGGATTTTAAGTGGTAATATAGGGGAATCAAATCTTCCTCTCTCACTGACTTTCAGACAAATGTCTATGTTCCTTCTCCCATTAGCAGCATTGAGCTTGAACCTAGGAGCTTTCAGTTATACAAGGAAGCCCATTATATTTCAAGGCGATATACAGAAGTGCACACACACACATATATGTATATATGTAAATGTATGAATATATCTATGTAGGTGTATTCATGTATGTATGTAGGTAAGTCTGTTATTTAGCTGGCAATGTCAAGTATTAAAAAATCAAGAAATTGGTTTATAGTTTACCTTGTAACTAGGGCCATTCTAGTACAAATTCAGACTAGACTTACCTTTGAGTATTTGCAACTCTAACCAAAATGAATTTCAAGTAATACAAATTAAATTAAAAAATAAATAAATGTTTGTCAGCAAATGTCAGCAAATCCAGACACATACAATTTCTTAATGCAAGTGCTTTTCAGCCTAACCTTTCAATTTAAATAACCATTAGACCCCCCTCCTCTAGTGCTAAAATGCTGGTAAGATCAGTGGAAATGAATAAAATTAGTACACTATGTTAAACTGTTTTGGTTTGTTCTCTTTTAAACTGTAACTGTTCACTAGAGATAGGTTTTATTTATTTAAATATTTGAGTTAAAATAGAACAGAAGTAAAATTGAAATACAATTAATTCTGAATAAAACCACTTGAAGACTACATCAAAAATAAAAACAAAAATCCTGAAACAAAAAAAGAAATACCAATGGCATGGCAAGGGTGTTTAAAAGAAAAAGTATACGTAGAAGTTCCTATAAATTCTTCCCTTAATTCAGTGTCGCATACATAATTGTACATCAGCAAGGTGGGGCTGACAGGACTGGATAAAAAAATTAACTTCCTTCCACCAACAAGTGGTTTCCTCTTGTGAGGCTGGTAACATAGGTTTGTGCCTTTCCTGTTCTGTCTGTCAGGAGCTCTTTTATCTACAAAGATATTTGCAGTTTTTCTTTATTCAGTTTGTGTTTGCTGATGAGTGCAAAGGATCTGAATGAGGCAATCTCCAGTACAGTTTGCAGCCAATGACTGTGGAATAAGATGACCTTATGTCAGCTGTGCAGGTCAAAAGGAGCTCAGACAGCTGAGGATCACATTTGCTGAACATGTAAAACTCTAAAGACAAACCTCCTTCAGTATTTTACCAGAAACGTATGTCCAGTATTTATACCAAAAACATATGCCCATGTTATATTTTAAGAAGGGGCTCAGGAACATCTTGAAATTCAGGTAGCTTCCAATCTTGACAAAACCCCTGTCTCAGGCATATGTGTTGGTTGAGTTTTGGGGTAAGACAGCAGAAAAATTTGGGCCTACTTGACTTCTCACCATGATTTTAATAGTTAGATATAGTTACAATGTGAATGAACCTAACTAGCATCATCTATGTAGTGATATCACACGTTAATGTCAGTTATAGAGCCCTTCCTAAAAGCTCCTACCTAATTTATGGGCATTATCTACAAAGGCTGATGTTGTCAGCCTGAACTCAGTCATGAGTTCAACAGTGCAATTGTGTTGTACTTAGGTTTTTAAGAATTATAGATATATGGACTTAGATCAGAGATTTCAGTTATTTAGTCTGCTCCCTGGTGCATAAATCTAGGGACACAATGGACTTTGCCTACTGATCTCAACCCATATCAATGTGACTGGATAGTTAACAGACTTGATCAATCTCTGTGTCCTCCAATACGAGTTTGAATATATCATGGTTGCCCATGGTAATTTAATTTCATATCCTGATAGATAAGATTAGCTCTTGATTTGATGAAAGATATGGCCTTTTGAGTAAATCAGAAGTATAAAGCCTATTACCCAGACTGTGCCATTTGTAGTAGAGATACATAAAGACATATAAGGTCTTTGTAATTTTCAGTTAATTCACTAAATATTCCTTACACATATTCCATCAATTATTTTTACCTGATTTAAACTTGTAATTTCTCTGAAAAGCCAAGGTGGAAAACTACACCCCAAATTACAAAGATGCCCACGCAGAATAACTTACCTTCATGACTTTCTCCACTCACTGTTGCTAATAGGTGTCTTCATCTGGACTAGTCATTTTAGTCCTTCATTGTAGTTGGTGGAGGAAACAAGTACTTTCAGAGCAGACCTGTTCAAATCAAAAGCCTATCAAAGGAGATGAAGGGCTCCATTCGGTTGTCCACGTATGTGTATCCACTGCTTATTGAAACATCCTAGAACATCATTATAGGTTGAGAGACATTACATTGAGTGTTTGAGACAAAATCAGGAGTGCTTGTCCATGTCTGGACACCTGAGTACAAGAAAGACTTAATAAGACTTATGTATGTTGATACATAACAATTAAACAAAAAAATTCAATCAAAAGAGTGGCACCTTCTTGTCTTCTTCCTTTCCCATAATACACTTGTTACAGTTTTCACATTGCAAATTACCATTTGAAAACAGGAAGAAAATTAGCCTATTCAGTAAGAACAAGACCATTTAATTTACTCTGTTTTACATAGTAGTAGTCTCTAGACACGTTGTCCTGGTTTAACCGCAGTAGACAGCTAAGCCCCACAGAGCTGCTCACTCACTCCCCCAGCAGTGGGACGGATGAGAGAATCAGAAGGGTAAAAGTGAGAAAACTTGTGGGTTGAGATAAAGACAGTTTAATAGGTAAAGCAAAAGCCGTGCACACAAGCAAAGCAAAACAAGGAATTAATTCACCGCTTCCCATTGGCAGGCAGGTGTTCAGCCATCTCCAGTTACTTGGAAAGCAAACACCATCACTCTGAACATCTCCCCTTCCTTCTTCTTCCCTCAGCTTTATATGCTGAGCATGATGTCATATGGTCTGGGATATCCCTTTGGTCAGTTGGGGTCAGCTGTCTTGGCTGTGTCCCCTCACAACTTCTTGTGGCCCCCCAGCCTGTTCACTGAGGGGGCTGAGAGGGAAACAGAGAAGGCCTTGACTCTGTGTAAGCCCTGCTGAGAAATAACTAAAATATCCCTGTGTTATCAACACTGTTTTCAGCACAAATACAAAACATAGCCCCATACAAGCTACTATGAAGAAAATTAACTCTATCCCAGCTAAAACCAGCACAAACGTGTTATCAGATAAAGCTTCAAATGTAAATGAGAAATTACCTGGTTTGTGAATGCATGAGGGATTTAAGCATAAAGCATTAGTTCTGTAGTTTTGACAGGCTTCAATACTTTTGTGGATAAATTTAGACAACTGTATGACTACATCTGTAGAAACACAGGCGAGCACTTTCCCACCAAAATGGAGTCCAGCTTTTAGAAGTTTGGTGAACGTCAGTGGTACCTGAATGTTGAACTCAGATGCTTAATTTGGTGTGTAGGCTTCCATGATCTTGTTCTGACTCTGTTACAGGATTTACAAAGTTGTCCTGGACTACAGGCACCTAAATTTTGTTTGCAACACTGTCCTTTTGTTTGTTTGGGTTTTTTTCTTAAACTAATACAGCATTTTTGGCTCTTCCTGTCAAGATGTCAGCAAAACAATACTCCATCTTCATAGTAATGTCTTTCAGAGTTGGACTTTATTTCTGGTTTCCATTTATATCTGAGAGTTTTCTCAATGTTACTGAATGAAAACAAGCTTCAAAGAACTTCATTTTCACTCCAAAATTAGGATATCTGATTACACAAGCCTTGACTTTACTGTAAAATGCTGACGGGGTAACAGTCAGTTTACAATTTCTTCTGATGTACAAAGAAGAGTCTGAATTAATCTTCTTGAATGCATCTCATATTTGTTTTATAATTAAACTTGTCTAGTGTTGGAATAAGAAGCAAAATCTCACAATAGATGTAGTCAAAACATATGTTTAAAATCCTCTGAGGAGCCTTAAGAACCTCTGAGCCCATGTATTGGGTTCACGTGACAAAGTTTTGGTAGGGAGGGGGCTACAGGGGTGGCTTCTGTGAGAAGATGCCAGAAGCTTCCCCCATGTCCGATAGAGCCGATGCCAGCCAGCTCCAAGATGGACCTGCTGCTGGCCAACGCCGAGCCAATCAACAATGGTGGTAGCACCTCTGTGATAGTATTTTTAAGAAGGGGGAAAAATGCTGCACAACTGCAGACAGAGAGAGGAGCGAGAATATGTGGGAGCAACAACCCTGCAGACCCCCAGGTCAGTGAAGAAGGAGGGGAGGAGGTGTTTCAGGCACGGAGCAGAGATTCCCCTGCAGCCCGTGGGGAAGACCCTGGTGAGGCAGGCTGTCCCCCTGCAGTCCAGGGAGGTCCACGGGGGAGCAGATCTCCACCTGCAGCCCGGGGAGGACCCCACGCTGGAGCAGGTGGATGTCCAAAAGAGGCTGTGACCCCATGGGAAGCCTGCGCTGGAGCAGGCTCCTGGCAGGACCTGCAGAACTGTAGAGAGAAAAGCCCACACTGGAGCAGGTTTTCTGGCAGGACTTGTGATCCCCTGCAGGACCCACGCTGGAGCAGTCTGTGCCTGAAGGACTGCACCTTGTGAAAAGGACCCACGCTGGAGCAGTCTGTGAAGAACTGCAGCCCATGGGAAGGACCCACGCTGGAGCAGGGGAGGAGCATGAGGAGGAAGGAGCAGCAGAGATAATGTGTGATAAACTCATTGCAACCCCCATTCCCTGTCCCCCTGCACTGCTTGGAGGGAGGAGTTAGAGAAATTGGGCATGAAGTTGAGTCCAGGAAGAAGGGAGGGGTGGGTGCAAAGTGTTTTAAGATTTGTTTTTATTTCTCATTAACCTACTCTGAATTTTGATTGGCAATATATTAAATTAATTTCCACAAGTTGTGTCTGTTTTGCTCATGATGGTAACTGGTGAGTGATCTCTCCCTGTCCTTATCTTGACCCACAAGGCTTTCATCATATTTTCTCTCTCCCTGTCCACTTGAGAATGGGGAGTGACAGAGCAGCTTGGTGGGAACCCGGCAGCCAAGCAAAGTTAATCCACCACAGCACACCAGGATATGTTTAGGCAACATATTGAGTGTATCCTGTCTTACTGCAGAAAGTACTTTTGCATTTAAAGTATTTTATCCTGTATAGAAATTATCTCCAGAAAGCCTGAAGAACATTGCTCTTTCCAAAATTCAGATTGAGCCCAGCTGAAGACCAGTCCAATTGTCTGGACAAATGTCAAAATATTATGTCAGATTGATCAGACATTTTTATTGCTTTTCATGAAATAGTCTCAGTATATAAAAAGAACATGGGATTTTTCAGCAGACATGAATCTATCTTGTCTATGCTTTGAGCAGATACAGTTTAATCTGCTCACACTTCCAGAATACTAGAAGCAGCTGAGTGAACATGGTAACCACAGCCTTGAGCATGAGCTAGTGGCATTGAAGGTGAGCCAATTCATGCTGCAAGTGAAGATTACGAAGTGAGATTTGGATAGCTACAATGGGTTCTGGTTGGTTTAAACCATGAACAGGTATGTTAATGAAATGTATCTTAAAATTTTATAGGGTTAACATCTTCATCGGTTTTTCTGCTACACAGGAGGAAGTCATCTGTACAAGGACTGATGTTACATCAGTTCACCATTTTTATGTTTTTCCAGAAAAGGGTAAAATGAGAACTTGGAGCTAATAAAAGGTAATGAAAACTGTAAGCATGTGTTTATAGTGCATATACCATTCTTCTGATCTTACAGATTGTAATATTGTGCACAGTTTTCCATGAACAAATGGAGAGTTGAATGAGGCATACTATTAAGATTTAAGGTCAAGCCCTAGGCTGATTATTAACAAGACATTGAAAGCTTAACTTCAGTTCTATTCATTTCACTTGTTTGTTAAATTTTGTTCTATTTTTAAGATCCTGAAAATTTTCATTGTGATATGTTTCCTGCATAAATATACTCACTGTATGTTACAACGCATACTTCACATGCTGTCTTCAGGAAGCATACAGTAAGTTACAATGCCTTCCTTGCACACTGTTTTCAGAACCACATTATTTTTCTTGTTCCACAAGACCTTCAAAAGCAATCCATTCTTAAGAAAACTGGTTGAATAGTTCTAATGTTCTGAACAGTGAAAGCCCCTGTGAATGGAATCCTGTGGGATAAAAGGTAATATAGAAATTCAGGATATATTAGTTGTTCTATAAATCACATAATTAAACATGTATTTATCTGTGCATCCTATTAGCATTCAAATCTCAGAGAGTTGTGGGGTTTTTTTCCAGATAGCATTACCATTTTTTAAATTTAATTTGATTATGTAAACCCGTAAAAATATTATTTATAGACAGACAGATTTGGACCATCCTTTTGCTTTTAAAATTATAGTCAGCCATGCCATCAACAGATAAAAGTCCTCTAGAGATCTCTTGGAAGTTCTGTGTAACTATAATCCTAGCTGACATTTGACAGATTCTCTGTCAGATTTCAATGTTTTATCTTTCCCCTCTAAGGTTATTTTTAAAGTGTGGCTATCAAAACTCTGCACTGTATAGAAAGCTTATTTGTAATTGGCCTGGTGCCACAACAACATATGGAGGTGCAGAACATATTGCAACATTCCACAAATGTGAAGAACTTATTAGAAGAAATCTTATTACACATATGATTCAGCAATGCTTTGCTTTTCACAATGTAAGAGTCCATTTTAGGTGTATATACAAAAAGTATAAACTATTAATTATCTAAACTAATTACTGCATGAATATTAAATTTTGTTACAAGTTTGAATATGATCTCTACTGAGATTTCCATGAATATAGTATGCATATATAGATAAATTTACCTAAATCCCATCTATCCATTTGTCTACCAGATAGAAATTTTCTACCTCCCTCCCTCAGTTGTGTTACCTTAAAGCCGTTAAAATTAATTAGATAACTTTCTGTTTAGCTTGAAACGTTCCCAGGCATGTTTAGAAATTTTTATTCTAAGGTGACAGATATCTTTCCTCTATTTGGCAGTCCATTACATTAAAGATTTTTGTGGATAAGCCTAGCTAATTTGTCAGAGTGGCACCAAATCATAACACTCATCCGAATTTTGAGATGAGTTAAACAAGCTGTTAAACTCTATGTAAAGATCTGCTGCATAGAGGTTCCCCAACTATCATGCATCACAGAATTCTCCACCTTGCTGTTCTTGGAGAAGCCAAGCCAATGCACAGACTGACGTGCTGGGGAGCTAAGGTAGGACTCATTGGCTACGCACAAACAGGAGTGTATTGGTTGTAGGTGCTCAGGTGTTGGCAGAGTGGGGGCTGCGGCGGTGGCCTCTGTGAGGAGAGTCTGGGGCTGCCCTGTGCTGGACACGGCTGGTTCCAGCAGACAATGGACCCACTGCAGGACACGGCTGAGCCCAGCAGACAACATGGTGGCACCTTGGGGAAAACGTATTTAAGAAAGGGCAAACACTGCAGGTCAGTGAGGAGTGCACTGCTGGGGATGTGGGCAGCTAAAAGAAGTTGGGAATGTAGGAGTGAAGTTGAGCCCAGGAAAAGGTGGGGGCAAAGGTGTTGTTTTAATCTTTTGTCTTTGTTTCTCACTACCTAAATCTATTTTAATTTGTAATAAATTAAATTAATTCTCCTCCAGTTAAGTCTGTTTTGCCCATGATGGCAACTGGTAAGTCATCTCCCTGTTTTTATCTCAACCCACAAGCTTTTCCATCTTATTTTCTTCCCCTGCCCTGTTGACAAGTGAGAGAGTTGGTGGTGGGCACCTGGCCATTTTCACCTTATTTTAACATCGGTTAGATAGATTGCTTCCTAAAAGTGTCTTTTTTATATTTGTTGACTGTACAAGAAAGCTGAGGATGAACAGCTCTGATTTTAGTTGCAGACTATTCTATGACAAGTGTGGAGCCTTGTTGCCCAATGAAGTATAAATTCATTAATAGCTCCCATCTACTTCCGTACAAAAGCCACGTTACGTTATTTGCAACAAGGCCATGTGGCCACAAGTGCTGTTGGGCAAGTAAGCAAGCAAAACCAGCCAAAGCTGACACCTCTAGGCTATCATTGGTTTCAGCTGTATATCTAGTCCCAGACTTGGGTACCGTACGTCAGAGCCCTGGGCCCTATGCTGGGGTCTCAGCTGCTTGTGCTGAAGCTGGCTCTGATCCGGTGCTGCTGTGTGGCCTTGGATCAGACTGCAGTGAAGTAAGCTTTGTGGGAAAAAGTTGTGAGAAGTAAGGATCTTACTCCTCTTAGCTGTATTCACATTCAGGCACTATCCCTGCCTGTGCTATGTAGCAGATACGCCTGTGCCCGTCTATGTATCGCGTTGGTCCTGGTCCTGCTCTTGACCCACTGACCTGACTTCCTGGCTTGATCCTCAGACCTGCCTCATGGCTATGGACTTTCCTGGCCATTTGGCTGAACGAGGTTACTGCATTTTATAATTAAAGTCACAATGTCTATACTTATAAACAGCAGTTAGGGACAAATCCCCAGCTCAGAGGTCTGATGGCACATCAGGCTGCAGTCTGTACTTCTTAGTGGCAGCTTCCTCTATAGCAGGTTTTTTTTGGACAAAGCTAGTTAAAACAGAGACAGGGAATAAACTAGCACTTAAGCGATGGAAATAATCAAGAATACAAAGATTCCTCTCCCTAGTCCTTTGATATTTAGCAGCAGAGGCAGACATTTCCCCAAGACAAGGCAGACTGAACCCCAAACACATGGAGGTTCCTAACACTTCCTACTTGTTTTCAAATCCCTTAGGCGAGGAGATCTATGCTTAATTACAGCTGTCTGGATTACACTCTGGAGGCATAAAAATACTAAGATCCTCTTATATCGATTATTATTTGTAATTGTAGGTGTATTGATTTTATAGGGAATAATCATTATGAGAGCCCCACTGTTTTGACTCTTTCTTTAAGCCAAATTAATTTCCTCTTCTCTAGTGCCATGCACATAAATGAAATATCCTGCCTTGGCAGACTCTTGGTTTAGAAGCTAAAGCTTCACTGCCCTTAAGTCAGTGTTATATTACTGGCAATTCTGACACAAACAGAAAGAGAATCCAGTGTGATACCAAAGTGTTTGTTGTATATTTCAAATCACGTAAATGGTCCAACTCCCGTAAATAGAAAACACCTCTTGTATTACAATATATTTCATTACAATAAGCTCAAATTTATAGAATGTTATTAATATTGAATAAGTAGACTTGAATTTGGGAATAACAGTAAATACCTATTCAACAGTAAAATGTTACTAGAATCTTGATAGAAGAAGAGAATTAAATAATCATTCAGGCTTATGTTTTTGATAGTAGAAAAATATTTCTTGACCTTTTTTTCCCAAACCAGAAGCACTGAAATTTAGTGCAACCTTGAAAAAAATACAATCTGAAGTAGGCAGTTATCACTTCTATGACTTTGTTTTCATTCCATAGTTGTGTATCTAATAAGATCCCTCTGTCACATACATTTCTTTAAGAAAATATTCTTTCTAAATGAATTAGGATACTTTTATTCCATAAACTCAAAAGGTGTATAAGAATTCCAGTGACCAGGGCCAATTTATTGGAGATACAAGAATCTTACTAATTTATAATATTATTTTAAAATCTGAGACAATCCTCCATCAGTCTTTAAAAAATACATTAGTTATAAAATGAGTTAATTACAAAACTATAGGTTACAATTCCTCTTACTGGGTCTTCTTTTTTCAGGCATCTTTAGACTCAGCACAGATATTTTTCAAAGCATATATATGTTGCGGAGGATTCACAGGGGAAATCACACACAGACCAATGTGATCAAGTGAAGCCCATTTACTACAACTTTTAGCACAGTTATATACCTTATGTGCTTGTGCACGTGCCTTATACAATACTCCAATTGGTCCAATACCCCGGTTTACGCGACACTATCTTATCCTCTATTGGCTGTGCAAGCTTCTTCACGAGGTGTCCAGCAGTGACTTACCTCATTCTTCGGCATCCAGGAGTTGCTTGTCAGGCTCTTCTTATCTTCCTTTTTCCCAGCGTACAAGGACACAGCATCCTTGTCTGCTCCAGCACTTTGTAAACTTATGCTTCGTTCCCACCTAACGGCTGGATTGCTCACATGCCCTTGCCCAGCCAAGAAATCCTCAACAATTCCCCCTTTTTGTTTTTGAGCACTCTAGGCTTGTGTAATAACTTGGGATGCCATTTTTTCTTAACAAGCTGAACAAGGTAAAACTATTACAATAGCTACAATCACAGTAACTACAACAATGCCCATAATTCTTTGAGCCAACCCATTACCCCTAGTGACCCAGACCCTGAGGCCTATGAGGAAGATGAACCACCCATACATTCTTGTGCCGTCTTGCTCCACGAACTCAGCCGAGCAATCGGTAGGTGCCAGCTTTCCGTGGGCGTCCCCACAGAGGCAACGATGGCCTCACCGTACACCAGCCCGATGCTCTTCGGAAAATCCCGGTATTTATACATTTGCAGAGGAACGGGTTTTAGCACACGTGGCCAGCGGGTGCCAAAAGTCCGCCTCGGTTGCAATCTACGACGCATGCGCTCGCTGGCCAGGCGCGCTGCACGAGTCATAGTCATCCTGTCTATTGGTTCATGGGCTTTACGATAACAGTTGTGATGCACAGAGAATCTTGACCTGTTAGGTTAGCCAAGGTGACCTATACATTAGTTTTCGGCTGAGGTAGTATTCATATTGCCACATCATCTATGATGCTCCAGATGATGATGGTCGTGCAAATCGAACAGGAGTCCGTCGTGGGCCTGTATCTGTGGAAACACAATCAACCTCGTTCCCAGGTTATTAATGGAAATAGACTGTACCCCTGATTTTGGCTTTAACTAACTTTTACATTTACCCCACACTGTCTTCCTGTAATCACACTATGTTTAATCAAATTATGCTTAACACACTTTTTACCTAAAGCAAGTTCTATATACAATAAGGCACGCTGTTCTAAAAACCTATCTGAAGGACTCAATATCCACTAGTCCTCTAAAGTGCAATACTCTTATTAGTCAGAATCTGTCAGATCAGTGGCTCCAGCACCCGCCGGTGCCATGCCAGTTGCCATTGGGACAATTCCGGGTCCAGCATCAGTGCGAAGCCATGGCTTGACCCACTTAGCCGGGATCTCCCAGTAAGTTTTACTTCTGCAGATCTGCACCATTTCCCGGATTCTGGGTCCTTATACATTACCATGATTCCCATACTTTGTTGCGTCCTTTCTGCCTGTAAAAGAACATGATGCACTACTATTGGTGGGTCTTTGTGATCACCTGTCAATCTAAGATAATTTAGCACAAATAAGGCTTTGGCCAATCGTTCCTCTGGGAGTAAGCCCTGAGTTCCCCCCTTTTGTTTTTGCAGCATGTTCTTTAGGGTCTGGTTGGCCCATTCGACAATAGCCTGTCCTGTGGGAAGATGGTGGAATACCGGTACCGTGGTGAATTCCCCACAAATTACAAAATCGAGCAAATCATGTAGAACCATAGGCTGGGCTGTTGTCCATCTTAATTTCTTTAGGCACACCCAGCACTGCAAAAGAAGCGTGAAGATGTCATTCAATATGTAAGGCCTTTTCTCCAGTTCGTGCCGTGGCCCACATGGCAGCAGGATAGGTATCAATATACACATGCACAGAACGCTTTGCACCAAACCACGTGGCATGGGTGACATCCATTTGCCACAACTGCAATGGCAAAAGACCTCGTCGGTTAACCCCACAGCCCAAGCCCAGCCCTTCCTTTTGATAATCGGGGCATGCTTTAACGATACCTTGGGCACCAGTAAGTGGTAAGTCAAAATGCTTTGCTAACATCCTAGCGGGCTGGTGCAAGAACACATGTGATTGCCGTGCTTTGTTGAAAACGATTCCCTGGAGGAGGTTCCCATGCCGCTGCAACCCATTGGTCAGCTCTGTCATTTCCCCTTTCTCACCTGCACGTGCACTCGTACCCAAGAGTTCTACCAGAGGGGCCATATCGTCATTAGTGATACCGCAAAGATTCCGCACCCACTGGATATTTCCCACAAGCTTCTGGACATCATGTACCGTTGAAATTTCTCATGTTATTTGAACCTTCTGAGGTTTAACATTGCTAGCATCTATGTGCTACCCCAAATACTTCCAAGGTGCTGCCTTTTGCACCTTTTCAGGAGCAATTATTACTCCATGATGGCTTAAGATGTCCTGCAATTGAGTTAAAATTTCATCCTGTGGCAAGTTCCTTCCTGCTATCAAAATGTCATCCATATAATGATAAATAATTGACTGAGGAAACTGCTTTCTTACAGGCTTTAATGCCCAGGCCACATACACCTGACACATCGTGGGGGAATTGCGCATTCATTGCGGTAACACGACCCAATGGTATCTCTTATAGGGCTCTGCCTTGTTAAAAAGGCGAACCGTTCAGCGTCATCTGGGTGCAAGGGAATGGTGAAAAAAACAATCTTTTAGAGCTATAATTAACAAATCCCATTCTTCTGGAAGGATAACTAGAGATGGCAAACCTGGCTGCAGGGCTCCCATACTGTGCATCACCGCATTCATAGCTCTGAGATCATGTAACAGTCTCCATGTCCCACTTTTCTTGGGAATGGTAAATATTGATGTATCCCATGGACTAGTAGAAGGAACAACATGTCCCGCTCTCAACTGGTCCTCAACTAACTCTTGTATTTTTAGCAGCCTTTCAGAATTTAGCAGCTACTGATCAATCCAAACAGGCTCAGCTGTTTTCCAGCTAATTTTCAGGATTGGCTGCCCCTCAGTGACTGCTCCTAAAAAGGATGGGTCACTAACATTGCCTTCATTTGGCTCAATAAATCACGGCCTATGAGGCCAAACAATTCAGTTGGGGTAGTCATGATATATGGACGCATCGTAACGTGTTCACCGTCGGGGAACACAAATGGGTAATCGGTAGCTGACTTACTAAGGTGGCCTGTGTGCCCCCTATCCCTGCAATACCAAAATTTGGATTGATAATGGCCATGTATAAGAGACTGTGTTGGTTCTGCTGACTCGATATCGCTGCTGCCTCGACATCCTGTTGTTGTAGGGGAGTGCACGCAAGACGTCCCCGAAGAAAGCCACCACATCTGTGCCTGCTGAGCTGTGCCTGCCCACAAGCAAGGTGAGAAACCACCACGAGCACCTGGGCATGCACCCATGGAGGAAGTGGGGGTGGCACACAGGATAATGAGTTCTGAAGAAAGGGGTGGACTTTTCGAAGAAGTAATGGGGGACTGGGACGATAAAAGAACTGCGTACTCCTCTCTCTCGCGTGCGTGTGGACAGCTTGGACTTGGAAACCATCCGAAAGACTGTAACACCTGGAGAGGCATTGGACTGGCAGCAGAAGGACCCGACCCTCCAATATCGGCATCGGAACCGGTTCAGCAGGACGTTGCTGGATTCGTGGTGGTGGTAACTAGTCTCGCTATCTCTCTCTCTCCCGTTCTCTTGCTTCTCAGGTCTGCCTTTTCCTTTCCTTCTTCCTCACTTTGTTTTATCGCAGTTGTTGGTTGTTGTAGGAAATAAAGTTGTAAGGTTGTACAGCATTTGACCTTGTTTGTGTCTTAATCTCGCTCTCGGGATCATTTAACAACCCTCCCCGATATTGGGTCGGGACACCATGATGGAGGCCAAATGCATCGTGAAATAATCATAACATCAGCTCCTGTATTGATTTTCATCGGTTTCTTGATGGTAACTCCATCAGGCCCTCCCAATTGCACTACCTTTTCTGGTTTACCTCTTGTTGTGTCCATGGCAAAGTATACCTGCGGTTTCCCTGTGGAGCCAAATCCACCACCTCCACGTTGTACTTCACCTGGGTTCGGAACACACGACCTGAATGGAAATAATTGTGCTATTCTGGTACCTTTAGGAATAGAAACAGGAGGGATTAAAACATGAATCATAATTTTTCACAGTCCCACAATAATCTGCATCAATAAGCCCTGGGACTACCAGAATTCCTTCTAGAGCTGTTGAAGATCGCCCCATTAAAAATGCACTAAGTCAAAACCCCAATGGTCCCTTTATGTTGGATGTGTACTGCGGTTTCCACATCCACTCCGGGGCTTCCTGCAGTGGCGGATCTGGTGGTTGCGAGGCTGCCTGAGGGCTGGCAGCTCAAGCCCCTTGCATTTGTGTCGTTGCATGAGGGGCCTTCGCGGTCGGTGTGAATTTTCCCTGCTTCCTGTATTCTTGGTGGTATGGTTATCTTTCTTACACTTGTTGCAGCACTTACTGTTAGCAGTAACTGTATATTTGCTCCTAATGTGACCACGTTTGCCACAGTTAGAACACTTGACCAAGGGTGTCTTACGGGCCTTGTGTTTCTTTGTAGCTCCTTGGAGAGCTCTGGCAGCATAGGCTACTTTCTGTGAGTCCACTGATCGATCCATGTATTCTATCATATCAACGACGTCTGCATTTTTCGGCAAATTACACAATGCTTTGCATGTCTTTTCAGTAGCATTTTCAAAAGCGAGTATTTTGAACATGTTTTCTTTCATGCTCTCGTTCATGTCAGGGTGGTCATAGATTGCGCTATGCAGTCTATTAATAAACTGTGCAAAAGGTTCGTTATACTCCTGTTTCACCTGGGTAAAACATGGCTGCGCATATTGTCTGGTATGGTAAGAAAAGCTTGATATGCCAAGATCTGTGATAGATGATGAACCTCAGTGATACATTGTAACTGAGCATTCCCTGATGCGAAGGGTCCAGTACCTATCAGCATCTGCGTGGTTACTCCCCATAAGGGATCTGTTTGTTGTTGTGGTGTTGCTTGTTCCCTATCACAGAACGTCTCCCACTGCCGGAAAAACACTAACATTTGGGTGGGTGTCAAAACCAACTGTGCTAGCTGTTTAATATCTTGAGGTATCAGCGTAACAGCAGAAAAAATGAATTGCAGTATTTGGTGAGTTAACGCAGATTTGATTCCGTACTGACTTACAGCATTCCTTAATCTCTCAATGACCTTCCAGTCAAACGCCTCCCATTTTTTCTGTCCATTTGATGCAATAACTGGGAATGCTTGGAGCATAGTCCCTTCTATAATGGCATCTTTTATTACACCCCTCCAACGTCTCTGCCTTTCTTCTGCAGCGGCTATTACAAGCGGCTCCGCGTCTATCGCAGGTGCGGTTGGTGTCACCGTCTCTGGCCCCGAGAGGAGGGATGGATGAACGGGCGGGGGCGGGGGCGCGGACGCTTCTGCCCGGGGACCGGCCGCGGTGGCCGCTCCATGGCCGGCTGACACGCGCCGCCGCAAACGGGCGGAGGGGTGGGGGGGAGGGGAGGGGCTGAGGAAGGGGGCGGAGGGGGTGGCGAGAAGGGGGGGGAGGGAGCGGGACTGGTACACAGCCAGAATCTTCATTCTCTTGCCTTCTCGGTTCATCCTTTCGGGAGGATCCTTTCTCCCTCACTTCTGGCTCTCCCAACCGTACTGCCATTTTTTGTAATTGGTGCACCACCTCCCTCAGCTCTTTCATTGCACTACCCGATGGAGATGGTTCCCTCACCCCTGCAACCTGTTTATCCACATTAGTCACCCCCAAATCTGTCGGGTTCGGATCTGTCGAGCAACAATTGGCCCCCCCTACTTCCCCTCTTTCTTGTGGAGTAACAGATGGGGGAATTGTTTCGGCACCAACGGCCTGGCTGGGTATAGGCAAAGGCTGCGTCTGTGCAGGCGTCTCAGCGTTAACGGAAATGGATGTCGGGGGGGTGGAGATAGCTGTGTAGAGACTGTGCCTCCAACTCCAGTGGGGTAGGCTGACGCAGCAGGCATCGAGGCAGCAGAGGGGGTCACGGCCACACGGGCAGTGGTGGCTACCTCCCGGTCCGCTCTCATTGCCTCCAGCATGTCTCGAATTACTTTCCCGAGAGGTGCATATTTTTTCATCTCCTTTACCTTACCCCCCTTGCAGTTAGCAGCGTCCCACAGCGCCTTGCCTATATTATCCCGGGTCGCTTCTTCAAATGCGACATTTACATTCGGGATAAGTTCTTTCTCCCAGGCCCATAAAAGTAACCCCTTTAACACAGAATTATCGAATTTCAGTCCTCTCTCAGAGAGAAAATTACGAAGGAGCTTTAGGACTGCTTCTTGCCTTTTGTCCAATCCCATCTCCTTCTCCGACCGCTCACCTAATCAGGGCGAGATTCAGGCTTCCGCGCGTCTCCTCGTTTTCCTAGCTCAGGGCAACATTCAAACTTAAGCGCGTCCCAGCTCAGCTGAAGCTCATGTCGTGCTTCCCAGCTTAGCTGAAGCTCATGCCATCCTGCCAGGGCAGCAGGAACACTTTCAGCCGGCTCCTCCGCTTCCTCGTTGGTTCAGCTGCACCAGAAACTCCCATAGAGACGATAAAGTGCTGATCTGAGAGTCCCTGTTCGGGCGCCAAATGTTGAGGAGGATCCACAGGGGAAATCACACACAGACCAATGTGATCAAGTGAAGCCCATTTACTACAACTTTTAGCACAGTTATATACCTTATGTGCTTGTGCACGTGCCTTATACAATACTCCAATTGGTCCAATACCCCGGTTCATGCGACACTATCTTATCCTCTATTGGCTGTGCAAGCTTCTTCACGAGGTGTCCAGCAGTTACTTATCTCATTCTTCGGCATCCAGGAGTTGCTTGTCAGGCTCTTCTTATCTTCCTTTTTCCCAGCGTACAAGGACACAGCGTCCTTGTCTGCTCCAGCACTTTGTAAACTTACGCTTCGTTCCCACCTAACGGCTGGATTGCTCACATGCCCTTGCCCAGCCAAGAAATCCTCAACATATATACACAGCATACATACATAGTGTACAGAATGCACAGCAATTACTTCTTGACTAATACACATTGAAGATAGGTAGGACTAATACTATATTAGGGCAAGTCTGAATACTATTAGACCTATGAGTGTAGGCAATGCACAGGTCTTTCTTGACTGGGTAATTGTCACTATATTTGGGGTGCATTGGTTGAATTGCTGACTTTTCACCCTCTGCTTTTTCAAGGTTTTATACTTCTTGCATCAGTATTTTTCTCCTGAGTCTGTAAGTTGCTATATAGTACTGTCTCAACAATTCCGTTTTTGTTTGTTGTCACTATTCTTATTTTACATGGCCTTTATGTATTTGCTTAGTGCTCAATATCTTTTTTTATTATTATTTTTCAGTAAGGCTGAGCTGAGTTTGCACTGCACACAACTGGATTTTCAGTCACAAGCACTGGAATTTCTGGATGCTTGGTTATAATATAGCCAAGAATTTTCTGACAATACCATTGTTTGACTGAAAATGCCAATTTCTCAAAGTTGTAACTTTTTATAACGGTGTATCAGCTTCAACAAAACTTTTAACAATTCTTGAGGTGGAAATTCTCATCAAAATCAGAGAAAAAGAAATTATTCCTGCAACAAATACTATATTGGCATAGGGACCACATGTTGAAAATTACAGAAAAAGATTAATATTGTATCTTTTATAATTCAAAACCAGGGCTTGTCCTTAGGTCCTCCATATCACATTTGAGCAACACAGTCACAACATTTCTAGTTATTTTCTGATAATTCAACATCCCCCTGACATTTTTATTTTCTTTCTGCCTGCAAAACAATAAAAAATAGGACAGACAGAGTAAAAGTCCTGAGGTTTTCTCTGTAATTAGCAAAGGATGAGAAGCTATTCTATATACAGAGCACTTAAATTAGATCCCAGCTTTGAGCTAGATCCTTTAGCTCTTTGGAGGAATCTATCTTTCTGCATTGCCTATATAAGAATCAATGCAGACTAGCCTTCTAATTTAGGTATATATATTTGGGATTCATCTGCCCTACTTTAGGTATCTAAAAGGCATACAAGTCTTAATTAGTCACTCTGGTCTCACTTTGTAATAACCTCCAAGGACAATCACTGCATAGGAAAGGGCAGATGAGTTGGTCTCTAGAGATGCCAATACCTTTTGCAAGCTATAGAAGGAGCTTTGGGATATCAAACCATTATGACCTTAATTCTGTTGCTCATATAAAGGCATCTATCCCACTGAGGAGCTCTAGGGCATCTGGGACATCTATGTAGAACTAATAAAGATCATAGAGGAAACTCATTCTCTTTCCGACCACCAAACAGATGCCAGGCAGAATAACCTGCTAAACTTAAAATGGCACTAAGAATGCGTCTTGTGTCTCATGTCCAGAATCTTGCCACTATAATTGAATGCTATTCCAGATTAAGACAATTTCATTTAGCTTTTCACATGTAAGTGTCCGCTTTTCACTGAGGAAGTGCTGGTTCTTTTGGAATCTCAGTAAGAAAGGCACCAGTGTTCAAAGTTGATTACAGGATTTATTTCATGAAGGATGGAAATTATAGAAAAGTTGATAGCAATCTTCTGTCCCTCCTGATGTGAGGAACCCCAGATGTTTCAGCACTGGATGAGCCCATCTTCATTGATCATGGCACGCTGCACAGAGTTCCCATCTGTGGTGAGGTTTACCAGCACAAAGTTCTTGCTCACAATACAGATTCATCAATCACTAATAACATTATGTCTATAATGTGGACTTAGGTCTGAAGAATCTCTTGGACAACACACTCTAACATCCTAATCTCATTAATAAAATTACAGTTCCTGAAGAGGTGCCTATAGTATTTCCAGTGGACAAGACAATATACATATGGTTAAATGCACATTGAATACATGTACATTAACAACATATTGATTATATGTACTTTGATTAATTATACTATTATTTAGATACACCTTGATTAAACAGCAGTCACATGGTACCTGTGATATATTGTCATTCCCCTGAATGATCATGGGTAGTGTCTACATGTGAATTATGTGTACAAATCTCCACGAGATATAGCAAGTGCCATCTGAGTCCTAAACTATCTTTGCTAGCCTTCCAGCTCCTTCTTCATTCTTCATGCATGGATCTCCCATCGGTTTTCTCAGATAATCTAAGCAACTTCAAATAGCACTAGAGGCAATTTTTAGGCAGCAGATCACAGTTGCAGTCTGTGCAGCCTAGAAAGCAATCCATCACACCAACCACTATGGGTTAGGGTCAGTTGTCTAACTACAAGCAGTTGAGCCATTTTTGCTGCCCTAGGATATCTGAGAAATACCTGAGGATACAGGACCTACAAGATAACTGTGACATCCTGGAGCAGCTGGAAACTTTGAAAGATAACTAGGATATCTATCTCAAACACTGTGAGCCCCCTTTTTTAGGCAAATTAATCAAACTTTATATGCCTACTTTAGAATCATCAGAATAGCTCTTTAGCCTCCATCAGTTAATATTCATTCACTCTACTGGGTGCTTACGACACCTAAATCACATGTAAACACCGGTATTGAGACATGTAAGTGTCTGAAATGGGAACAGAATTCTTTCTTTTCCCTTAAAACTGAGTGTATTGGGTCTGGCTGAGATGGAGTTAATTCTCCCCAGAGCAGCCCTCATAGCACTTTGCTCTGTATTGGTAGCTAGAAAGACACTGATAACACACCAGTGTTTTGGTTACCGCTGAGCAGGGCTCGCACAGCATCAAGGCTGGCTCTCCAACATTTCCCCCCGCCTCATCCAGTAGGCTGGGGCTGGGCAAGGTCTTGGGAGGGGACAGAGTGAAGACACCTGACCCAAACTGACCAAAGGGATATTCCATACTGTGTGATGTCTGCTCAGCAATAAAAGCTAAGAGAAAGGAGGAGGAGGGAGGGCATTCATTATTATGACATTTGTCTTGTGGATCAACAGCTACATGTACCGAAGCCCTACTTCCCAGGAAGTGGCTGGACATCACCTGCTGATGGGAAGCAGAGAATTAATCTTGTGTTTTCCTCTGCTTCTGCACATGGCCTTTGCTTTTGCTCTATTAAACTGCCTTTATCTTGACCCATGAGTTTTCTTCCATCTTATTTTCTCCCTGCCCTGTCCTGGTGAGGAGGGGAGTGATAAAGCAGCTTGGTGGGTACCTGGCATCCATCCAAAGTCTACACACTGCACTGAATAAAATTAATCTCGTACAAAGTCAGGTGTGTATGTTAGGCAACGTGAATATCTCCTGCTGATTTTAGATGGCTCATATTCAAGCTGTTCTATTTTATAGAGAAAATACTATCTTCATAACACTAGGAACCTGAACCTGATGAAACTACATTCCAAATCTCAAAAAATGCTGATTTATTATTTCAAGCGAGGAGGGGTTTAGGGTGGGGACAGATATAAAAGTTTTTATTCCTCTTGGTACAGACAGAAAACAAATACTGAAAATTTCACTAATCATCTCTCATCTAATTCTAATCATAACACTTATTAGTGTTATCATAGCCAAAGGATTGTCAGTGACTTGTATCGCTTCCTGGCTACACAACTGAAAGATATGGCAAACCTCTTTCCACCCTATACTTCCTCCTCTGCTTTCCAATGGAAGTTAGCATCTCTGTGATACACTGCAGAAAAGAACATACACCTACAGCTAAAATTTCCGTGTAAAAGTCTACCATCTTAGCTTCAAACTGTCATTAGAATTAGGTTCATACAAAGGATACATAATTTTGTGTCACAAATAACCATGCACAGAAAGCTGTTCCCTTTAGTTGGCTCTGATGTGGGAATGGTATTCTGTGGCAGAATGGTAGAGTGGCAAATTGGGAGGTATACCTTCGTACATCTTCTCCACACCAAGATTTGTCAGAATTTGACTTCATGTTTTAATACAATATTTATACACTTTGTTAATTTCAAATCACTCCAGATTGCTAGAGACCTTACACTTTATTAGAAGTATCTGTCTGCTTGTTTGATTTCTTCTTCCCAAAAGCAGTGCTCAGACAAGTTTCATGATTGACAAAACTGCAAAACATACTCGCTGTAGTCATCTAGGTTTTCCTCACCATGAGCAGCACAAATTAAAATAACAAGAACATTGGCTTTGTCTACATAGTCCCAGATAGAACACTTGGGCATCCCTACAGGCTGAACCACTGTGGCCAGGAATACAAGTCAGAGGACGGACTACAGAGAAAGGAGGTAAAAGACAGCTTTACCTCTGTATGACTAAGTAATTTAACTGGAAGAAGAAGGTGGGGTTTTTTTTCCTTCCTACATTTTGATTTTACTAATTATTTTATTTTTTGTAAGTAATGTAAATGTAAAATTTTTAAACGCTCCTAGAGGCAAAGGCTGGTAGCAAGCCTCCTGATTTTCAGAACAGAACGTTTTAAGTCATTATAATGAAGCATTATGTTCCTTCTGACTCACTCTCCTCATAGAAGGGCATGACAATTTTCTCTCAGTATACTGGACATTTACAATAATAGAAACAAGGGGTTTTTTCACTAGAATTATGCTACAGAATATTAGTTGAGACTGATTACATTGCATGAGGAAAAAAATCTCCATAAGTCACCAGTGAAAAGTGATTTTATTTATATGTAGTGGATAGAGCTATTTCCCTGAATTTTGGAGCATTTATTTACAAATAAAGGTAATTACCATTTAATTTCATATGAAAACATATAGTAAAAGCCAGGTCTTAGAAACGGTCTATTATTTTACTGTGTGATATTTACATCTGTTAATAAAAGATTTTAACAAAGCCTTTCTAATTTGCATCTTAGTAAATGAACTATGGCTAGGAAGTCTTATATTTAGAATTATATATTTTGAGATGAAGTATTATAGAAGAAAAAATGCTAGATATAAATAAAACCCAGACATTAGGAGAACAAAATTTGCAGTTATTCATAATTGTCTACTTATTCCCTAAAACACCTCAAAGATCATACAGAATGCATTTTTGTGTCTACAGAGATGCACACACACACTATCTATACATATATTATGGTCTATCAAATTTCAGCACTGCATCTTTGCTAGCAAACATCTGTTCTAGATGCTATGGACCTAGATAAGACAAACTGTTTCTGTGCTGAAACTGTCAAGTATTCAGCTGGTCGTTATCTTTCGGCCTTATAAAACATACCCAGTAATTAAACTGTAGCTATATAACATCTTTACCACCACTTTTTTTTCTCTTAAGACAGTTGCAACTGTCTTTTCAATGTGATTTTACATTAGTTTTTTATTTATTTAAATTTGTAACTGTTAGTCTACCAGTATTTTATTTTGTTAAGCCAGTTTAAAATTGTCTCTCTTCCTTTCTGAAACGCTAAGCATACAGGATGTGATAGATATATTGATCTTTTGGCAGCTATGGCAAAGTTTTAAGAAGAAGAGCCTCTTGATTATTCACCTGAGTGTCAAATTTTCCTTTTTCATTTTTGACTATACAGACCTGACAACTGCAGGAGCATGATTTTAAACTGATTTCATCTTTCCAACACATATGACAGTGTCACCTGTTTCATTCTACTCGTCTCACGGAACTCTACAAATTTAATGCTTTCATAAAGAACTAGGATGCACTTCTGCTAATATCTGTCCAACTTTATGGTAGATCTTAACAGAAACAGTTTGTTGACCAGTTACATTACATATGAAAGAATTTCAGACAGGCTGTGCACCAGATATCATAGAGGCAAGGGTTCACAATCAGAATACTTTTGAAAGGAATCTATGAGAAATGAGACAATATCTACTATCCTTGTGTACAAATTAATTGCTTGTGTTTGCAATGCTGCTCATTTTTTGTGGTATGTATACTATACAGATACCTTATCTCTTTTTGTTTTCATACTCCATCCACGTTAAACTTCAAG
This sequence comes from Astur gentilis, assembly GCF_929443795.1. Classification (NCBI taxonomy): domain Eukaryota; kingdom Metazoa; phylum Chordata; class Aves; order Accipitriformes; family Accipitridae; genus Astur; species Astur gentilis. Next base: position 11,997,222 of record NC_064892.1, read on the forward strand.
CTAAGTATAATCATTTTGGAATAGTTTCCTACTCTATCCAAGCAGTGAAAGCAAAGATTCCATTAGAGAGCACATATTCTTGGTGACTTCAAATACAGATAGATAAACAAAAAATCAAACCAGTAAGAGAAAACAAATGAGATTTCATTAACAAATTTCAGTAAAAAAAAATCTCATTCAATATTATGACTTCTGGCATTAGATATGACAATATTGATATGGAACATTTTGAAAATGAGACACGATTGCTCAGTATATATCTTAGTGATAAGGGAAGTAAAGTTCAAAATAATGGTGAAAACTGATGTCATAATATTATGTTCCAATAAAGAAGAACCTGCAGAATCCTTATTTTAATGTAAGTCTTTTCTGGAAAGTTTTCATTCTGCCATTTCTAATAAAGACACCAGTAACCTAAATATTTCACAGACATTTTGGGTATAATTAAGGAGAGAGTTTTCATAAGATCTCAGTAAAGTAATCACTACAAATAGGATTGCAGTGAAGAAATAATTCAGTGTTTTGCCAAGTGATTATTATGTCAATGGTAGTAGTGATAACTGCTATTGAGCCTACGGCAGATTTAAGCCACAGGAGAGCTTGACATATGTGACAACATGCCATTTAGAAGTACTGCCCAGATGTTATCCCTGGGGAAGGTTTCATTTGGCTCTAGTGGCTTAAGGAAATGTTGAGAAATGCAGGTTACAAATTGAGCAATCCCCAGCTGTGTTATATGCATTTGTGTCTGAGCCTATTATAGCTCTTCCATTTATGTTTGACAAAGCTGTGTTTGCTGTTGTTCTGATGAAGCCATTAAATAGTCTCAGCATTGTGCAGTGATATTGCTAATTGAGAAAAACACCATTAAATGTATTTTATTTTCATTTCAGCACATCACAGTAACAATTACAGTGGAGCTAGAGTTCATGCCTCTGGCACATACTCACAATTTCTCCAACTTCCAAGCTTGCTATCATTTGATACACTCAAATCTGTATCATCATGATCTTAGACGTTACCCATAGGAAACAAAAGTACAAGCAAACATTAGACACCCACTCCTATCACCATGAATCTTGACAATGAGAAGGCTGTAATTTGAAAATTTTGTAACACATATTTAAAACACCACAAACAACACTCGGCTCTTTATCTGTTCTAAATACAGATACTGTTCAGTGACAAGAATTGTCTAAAGGCACTGGTTTTGTCAAGGGTTGTATCAAGATGATCGATAAGGAAACAATACTTAAAAATACTCCTCTGAAAGAAATATAAGCACACCTAATTCACAGATTAGAAACTTCCCCTCCTAAAAAAAAATTAAAATAATAATTAAAAAAGTTAAAAGTTTTTCCTTCCTCTTAAGTGGAGAAACCTGGGAATATAGCAGGTATTTCTCAATTCCTATCCTTTTATCACAGTCATTCCTTTTTAGTGGTGTGGGATACTGTGTTTATAGTCTGAGGATTCAAAAACCTTGCTACACCCTTTCAGCAGTACTAGTATCTAATAGCTTAGATATGTAAAGGAAAAACTGGCTAAAATCTCACCTTTTGCTTTCACTTAATTTAGAGACAAGAAAGCTATTTGACATCCCTAATGCTGTGAAAAGTGAGCGATCAGACTAACTCCTGTATTTCACCATCAATAAGACATTCACTCAAGACATGCTTGTGAGTTTGGAGTGAAAATTAGGTTAATTTCCAATTTGATGTTAAGGAAACTGCATTTAAGTAAGTTTATGTCATAGTATAGGTATAGCTTGAGACTTAGGTGTTCATCATGATGAGCAGCCATATCTGAACCACTCAAAGAAAAAGGAAAATACAGAGAGAGAGAGAAAAAAAAAAATGTCCCAGTGGAAAGAAAAGACAGAAGTAAGAATTAGAAAAAGAATAAAATTATTGAAAGGGGAAGCAGTTTGACTCTCCTTGGAAGATCCAGAAAAGCAGAAAACCAGAAATTTCATATATAATATGGTATGTCAGGTTCCAAGAGTCAAGAACCTACTAGCTGTTTTTTTAGCACAGGTAAGAACACAGCTCCATGAGCTGGTTGGTTGGTTGGAACATGTGCTGATCTGGGCAGTAATCAGTGCAACACTTCTGATCTGAGGGACAGTGGGACCAGCAAGGAAATGAGTGTGCTTATGTGCTGGTGCAGTATTTACAATACTGTTTGCCTTCCAGTTTTTTATTTCTTTTTCACTGTGATCACAGACATCACCTTTTCAAAAAAGGTCCCAACAGTAGCTAGAGAAGCCAACAGTTAGGTTGCCCATAGCTGAATGATGGTTAGTCCACACTCAAAGAAAGATAGTAGCATCTATTTTCTTTCATTCTTAAAGTGAAAATATTAATATTGTGCAACTGTTGGTGCATGAATTAACTCAACATTTATGTTTTCATTCAGGCACATGGCTGAAAAAACAAATATTGTATGTTACGTGCATTATCTGTTCATGAAATCAGAATCAAATATAAGTATTCTGATTTGTTAAATACAAAGACTCTCTGCATTGTCACTGGGCTCCATCAGGTTTGGGTTTTTTAATGAATACTTCTGCTGCAGCATTTAAACTTTTCATATCAACTGCAGTAAACATAATTTACATAATAAATACAATTTCTGCCAATGTGCAGATATCTTCCTCTGCCATTTTTAAAACCAAGAATCTGGATATTCCTGTTCAAAAGTTTTTTTGCTTAAAAATGGGTCTCATTCTCTCTATGTAGATACAGATAAAAGAAGCTTGAGTTAAAACATTTTCATTCATTGGAAAAAAAAATCCAAATGACAAAATTAAATTTTATATTCTAATCTTATTGATAAAAATACTACATTTGCAGTAGACTTTTTTATGAAATGTGTATTTGAAGTTTTACACAGACATAAAATCTCTTACATTTTTCATGTTATGATTAGAGCACTTCAGATTACTCAGATTTTTAAAATAATCTCAGAGTGAAATACTGTTTTTCCAAGAAAAAAATCAAGGTACACTCTCCAAAACCCCAACTGTTTTTTTTTATTTTTAAAAAACATTTTGTTCTGATTATCAGCAACACTTCTTCCATGTTTATTGTACCAAATACCAAAATACTGCATACCAAATTTTACCTAATATTTAACTGATTATTAGTCAAAAGATTCAATGATGTCCAAAAAATGAAAGGGTAGTAGATTAAAATTAGCAAAGGTGAAGATGGTCTTTGGAATAACCAAGTAAATTAAAACTGTAGATGCTGTGCAATAGGAGAAAATGTAATTGTTTAAAATACACCACTGGACATTGCATTGGGTGTATGTGTCAAGATTTTGGTATTGGGGGCGGGGGGGGTGCGGGACGGCCTCTGTGAGGATCGGCCGGGGCTGCTCCATGCCGGACACATCTGGTTCCAGCCGGTTCCAGCCGGCTCCAACCCACCCACCCCAGGGCACTGCTCAGCCCCTCAGACAAGGCCAGGGTGCCTCTGTGGAAATATGTTTAAGAAAAAGCAAAATGCTGCCTTCTAAAGTGAGGAAAAAAGTGTGAGAAACAAGCCTGTAGATGCCAAGGTGAGAGAAGAAGGAAGGGGAGGAGGTGCTCCAGGCAGCAGAGCAGGGATTGCCCTGCAGCTCCTGGAAGAGGACCACAGCAGAGCAGGTATTTCCACGCAGCCCGTGGAGAGGACCATGCCAGAGCAGGTATTTGTGCTGCAGTTAATTTTCTTTCTAGTAGCTGGTATAGTGTTATCTTTTGTATTTAGTATGGGAATAATGTTGATAACACACCGACGTTTTCAGTTATTGCTAAGTAATGTTTAACACTAAGCCAAGGATTTTTGGGTGTCAGTTGGTGGGTGGTGAGCAATTGCCCTGCGCATCATTTGTACATAAGGGAAGAAAATAATCCAAATCCTTCTGAAAGCCGGTTTTACCAAAAACTTCTGATGGGCAGCTTCTGATGCCCAGCCAGCAAGAAGGCTGGAGGACACAAGTTGGGAGGGGACACAGCCAGGACACTTGACCCAAACTGGCCAAAGGGGTATTCCATACCATGTGATGTCATGCCTAATAGGACAGGAGATCTTGGGTTCATATCCCAGTGGCTAGTACATAAACTGGAGGGACCTGGCCAGGGGGCATGGATCACTGCTTGGGAACTAACTGGGCATCAGTCAGCAAGTGGTGAGCAATTGCATTGTGCATCACTTGTTTTGTATATTCCAATACTTTTTTTAATTATTATTATTGCCATATTATTATCATCATCATCATTATTATTATTTTCTTCCTTTCTGTCCTATTAAACTGTTCTTATCTCAACCCACAAGTTTTACTTTTTTTTTCCCCCCAATTCTCTCCCCCTCCCACTGGGTGGGGGGGAAGTGAGCGAGCAGTTGTGTGGTGCTTAGTTGCTGGCTGGGGTTAAACCATGACAACCATGTATTTGCTTACATTCACCTTACCCTAAAAGTAAAGGTAGCCTTTAGTAACATTACTTCATATTACAAAGCAAATGAGTGTTAGAAGAATTAAAATCAATTGCGATGTGCAGGCTACATGGTAAAAAACAATATAATAATATAGGTAAAGGAACAGTTAAGGCAGTTAAGTCTATCTCAAAGTAGTACAGCAACTAGGAATCAAATCCTTCTGTGAATACTAATGTAGAAAATAAGCTTTTAAATACATGCATCCAGCAACATACAGCGTCCAAATTGTGCAATACATTGTCACTGTTAGCAGTAATTTTTTAGTAATTTATTCCAAAATCAAGTAAATAAGCTTCATCTCCCATAATGTGAGGTCTGTTACAGTAACAGACATCCATGTAAAGCATTTGGATAACTAAGTATCATAACATAACAGTACTGTGAGTATTTTGATGCCCCTCAAAAAGCCTTTAAAATTACCTGTTGAGGTATGCATCTATTAGGCCTTCCACATTGGTTATGTTTCCTGTGTATTAAAATAAAATTCATAGGTAACAATATATAACTGAGAAGTGAGAAATAGTCTAGAAGGCATCTGTTGACTTGCATTCCCAAACATGGGATTAGTTTTAAGCAAAATAAAAAACTCAGTCACAAGGATTCTTCCAAGGCTAGGGATAGAACCTCCATTTTTCATGTATTTCTTTTTCCTGATTCTTGATTTCCTCCTCTTTGACGCTTCTACCCCTGCATTCCTTTTTTTGTCATTCCCACCCCTTTTCCCTTTGTCAGCAAACCATTTCACTTTGCCATAACATTTTCAAATTTGCCTAGGATATATACACCACCAGCTGTGTTCCATTGTTCATGGCAAGTAAGTGCTGTAAACAACAAACATTATCACAGGCAAACATTAAGATTCTTGTCAAAGAAGTCCCTAAAATAAGAATGTACTTTTTCCTCTACCACTCAACACAAGGCTTACAAAATACAGAAAAAAATAAAGGATTCAGTGCCTAGGATGCCTAATAGTTCAGGTGGAACCCAGATTTATATTCCAGTAACTTTCCCATTCAAATGTTAGATGGTAATTGTACCATACCAAGGTATTTTGGAGCAAAGAGACAGAAAGAAGCTCTGCTACTGCATTTCTTAGGATGTTATACCTACTATTTTTCTTTGCCTGTCGTATTTCTCTGTATTGGTGATCTCCAGGTCAAAGGCCATGGACAGTACACCTCTCTTGAGATACTCTCATTTGCTTATGGTCACAAGACATTAAACACTTACAAATAAGGATGAGATGTAACAAAAAAATAATGTTGTCCACAGCTCAGTATTTTCTCATTTTATTTGGTCATAGACCAGCAAAAGTAGCAGGTCACTATCACATACTTTTCAAATTGGGCCGGAGAAGAAAAATATGCATAATATTTTATTTGAGGATCTAAGTGACATGAAGTAAATAAAACATCTTACTGGGGATTAGGAAAGAATAACAGAAATCATGACAGAGAGAAAATAAAATCAGAGTGATAACCAATATTCTGCTGTCATTTTTGGTTTTACATATTGGAAAAAAGATTGAGAAATGATTTAACGAAATATATGCTGGGTGCATGGTCTTGGCGAAAAATCAGTGATACCTTGCCCTTCGATTTTGAAGTTAACTTTAGTCACAAAACAGTTGTTATGAATAATTACAATGGATCTCATGGTTCCTTAGTTATAATGTAATTAAAAAGACTGTATTAATTTTTATCAGTTTCCAGCCACTAAGCGTTTAGTGCTATTTAAATTTACGACATATACAATATGTATTGTACACTAATAAATGGTGAAGTAAATTACATGAGAGGCAAAAGAACTATAAATAAAACTAGCTACCTACTGATACAGAAGTTTGTCTTATTTGCCAATTCAAAATAATTAACAAAAATATTTATTCTGCTGCAAAATAAGATGAGGGTAATATGTATGAATATTTTTAGATAGTTCCAGGCTACCTAGATTGATGGGGAGCAGGAACTATTTTCAGTGGCTGAAGTGAAATGTTACCTGGTAATGAATTTTCCCTGCTGAGATTTTTTTTTTGCACTGAAATACCTTAATGTTGTGTTTCAGCTACTTAGAACTAGTAGTAAATTAGCATAAATTTGTATGGCTACTTACATCTTGGTAATTCCATGGCAGCAGAATAAGGATACTGAACAATTAATACTTTGGACAGATAACCTACATAGTATAACATAGCAGTGTATCTTTGCATAACAGCTCTCTGCCCTGACAGTTGTGACACATCATGGCCACACATCTTTTTTTACTGGATGATAATTTTGACATTTATGTTACAAAAAAAATGTTCAATGAAAAAAAAAAAAAAGGGGGAAAGAATTTTCAGTCAGCTAAGGCTATCAGAAGACCAGGCAGAGTTTTAATTGCTGCCTGTGAAACTAAGACCAAACAATACGTAGGACTAGTGAAATAATGTGACAGGCTGGGGTTGCACTGTGAGAAGGCAAGTTTCTGATGGTCAGCAAACTAAAAATAATGTCTATTGAGAAGGCAAATCCTCAAACACAGTCTTTCAGAGATTTTGCAGGTAACCCTAATTCATCAGGTCTGTGATTCTCACCACCCCTTTCCATAAGATGGCAACACTAAACACATTCTCTCTGCTCTGTTGGGCATTTGGAAAATGAACTGTGAGAGGAAAAGCCTACATATTCCCTTGCTCCCTCTACTTTATCTCTTGCAATAATTTCTACTATACTAGCAAGCCTGCTACATGGAAAAGTGGTAGCATTGTGAGTCTTAATTTAAATGGATAAAACCAGCTGTCATAAAAATTAACCAACAAGGGGAAAGGGGAAAAAAAAAAGAAAAAAAGAAAAAAAGAAAAATATTCTTACATTCTATTACTAAGAAAAAAAATAAAGTTTCCATTAGCTTATCAAAGAGCACTCTCCCATAAAGCATTTTCTTATTATCTCTTATTTCACTACATAAATTTATGTAATTTTAAATTAAAGATTGTCAGGAATAAAAACATGGACTATGGGACAACTGGTTTTCTTTCAACTGTCTTGCAGTCCATAAAATGGATCTTATTCATGTACAAAATAGAAAAAAAATTGGACAGTTTATTCCTGATACATTTTATTGTCAAACTGAAGGGATCAGGAAGTAATCAATAATTGAAATGATGATTTAGAATGGAAACTGTTACATAACCTCAAATGTTAGTGTTGCTATTACTGTACCAGTAGAAGAGACAACTTGAAACCATGCTTTAGTATGGTACCTTGAGTGTCATTTCATTAGATTCACATGAGAAATTATTAAGCTCATGGTGAACTCATGCTTCATAAAAATAATGCTGTGCAGAGGCATAGGTGATGCAGAAGAAAAAAAAACACAGACCCAAACGTTAGATTTTTAGTCATATATAGTTTGCTTATTGTTACATTATCTTAAATCACCTACTTTAACTGAACAAAACTGTATATTAGTTTGTTAGCAAGTAAAAATTTCAAACTTTGAAGAGAACGTATTCTGATAGTATTCCTCCAGTAAAAACATACAATTTTACTGTACTATTTAAATAACTCTTTTTTTTTTCTGTTGCTTCATAAGTGTCTTGAAAGTTTCCAGTATGTAATTAGACTATGTGATATCTGCTAACAATTCTTGACGGATTTTTCACTTTTATATGGTGTGATTAAAAATACTTTGAGAATAATAATACATATACATGGCAACTCTTTTTACAAGCAGCTTAAACTTTGTCTCTGTGTTCTTGTGTGCAGAATGGCAGCACAGCTTCAGGCCCTGAAAACTGAAAGAAAACAGTCACAAAAGAGTTGTGTTGGAGGTGTGGGTTGTGGTGATGTCATTTGGTTTTTTTGTTGGTGGTGGTTTTTGGGGGAGCGTTTTTTTCTGGTTTTGTTTGGAGGTTTTTTGTGGGTTTTGGTTTCTGGGTTTTTTTTTTCAATTAGAAGAGTCTTTCTGGTCTTTTTAAAGACTACAGGACTTAAGTTCAGCAAAGTAAACTTGCCAGAAAATTTTGTCCAATGGCACATGGATAAGATACTCAATAGCTGAGCTTATTATACCAGATAGAGTCATTGTTCTTGATTTTGCTTTCATCAATACCTCACTTACTGAAATAATTTCCTTGTAATCTATTGAGTTTTAACTGTGGAATGTTAGCAAGCAAAAACCTTGAATCTGTTCTCTCTGTGCTCAATTAACTCTACCATCTGCACAGAGCAAGGGCCAGTACTTTACACTGACAGCAGACTGTATGAAATGAACTCTGCTCTAGGGTCACAAGTCATCTCCTGTTCAATTCTTGTTCTAGAAAGTCCTTTCAACTCTTCATACAGCCGCTTATGAGTTGCTGTCATGTGTTCACTTTGTGATAGTGACCAGAAATCAAATGAAGAGAAGCCAGGTCTCATATTATTCTTTATCTTCTTCTTGCACACGTTAGTAGGCTATGATTAAAAGAAACTTTCCAGTTTCTCTTCCAAAATAGCATTCACAGTTGGATGAAGTACTAGCAGGGGACTTACATATATGGTCAAATTTATGCATAAAATTATCTCATTACTTTTTTCATTTGAAGCTGTGTTATAAGAAATTGCACATAACGTTTCTCAACTAATTTTGTTCATACCATTCATGTTTTTATGAAAATCTGTCACTTCCCTCCTCAAACATTTTCTATCTAAGCTAAAAACGTACTACAAATTTCCTCACATGAAAGTCATTTCATAGGTTTGGATGATCACCTTTTTACAGTAATCTCCACCCTCCGTAGGGCTTTTTTCCCCTCTTTTTTTTCTTTTATTTTTTTTCGGGGGGGAACAGAACAGAGGCGTGGATTTAGAATGACAAAATGATGCTCTTTTTTTCCTTTTGATGTCAATTTCTTCCCTACTAATTAATTGATTCTCAAGTATTTTTTCGGGGGGGGGGGGGGAGGGAAGATAAGGGATTTTCACTTTCTATTGTTGAGTCTGTTATTTGAAAGACAAAAGGACAAGTAATTGCCAGCAAAGAGAGTTCTGAATTAGATTCTGCAAAAGTTTCTAAATGATTCTAGGGATCATGAGAAAATTAGATCACCCAACTACAAAAAATTATGAAAACAATTAAGATTACAGAACAGTCTCCTTCAGTTTAAATTAAAGTGGTAATGGTGATTTTTTAAAAAAATATATATTTGATAATGAAATACTTTTTGTTTGTAATTATAGATCTATAAATATAGAAATGTGTCATTATCCAGACCTATTGATAACAAATGATATCAGGACTCTAATTTGTGTAAAAATGTATATGGAAAGGAAATACATATTCACCCAGATACTCAGCACCCAGTACATACAAATCCAGAACCCATGGGAGTTTGTCTTTGATTTCTGCAGGGACAGGATTTTCCCATGACTATAGTTCTGCATGAGGGCATGGAACAGTTTTGTATGTATTTATTTATATAAATATTTTTAGATATATTTTTATGTATTTTTCTTTAGATTGGTTCTATTCTTTAGATCTTTTTCCAAAAACATGTTAATAACCACCAGAATTGGTGATCCTTCTTACTTCTTGTATTTACTTCATCCACTGAGTATTTAAATTAATGTTGGACTCTCTATACTACTACATAAAGCAAACACATGGAAATCTGCCAGCAACAATCAGTCTTGTAAGAGTTTTGCCCTTTGTAGGGGTGCCCAATTCAGTTTTTGCTTGATTCTTTCAAGGTCATAAATGCTCAAGAAGCTTAGAATACCAGAGAGCTGTATTTTATCACTTCTAATATTCCTTCTGCCCTTTTTTAGATAATCGCCAAAAGCATAAAGAATTTGGGCCATTCACTGAAAAATATTGGCTCAAATAGCTAAGACTGAAATATTTCATTTCTGTATCAATATTACATTACCAGTTACTGTTCTACATTATTGATAATTGTAAAGAATTTCTTACCACTTTAACATTTTTTCATGAACTTACATGAAACAAGTAAAGCTAATTCAGGACATGTAATAGGAAAACCATTGTGGCAAACTATTAAACAGGGTCACTCTTGAACAGACTTTTAGGATTCACTCTGTAAAGCAAAGAAGTGATCTGAGATATGAATTTGGATTTTCAAGATGTCAAAAAAAAAAAAACCAAAAAACAAAAAACCAACCCAACAAAACCAGTAACTCACAAAAAAAAGAAAAGATGCAGAAGATAGAAAAATGAAAGGGGGTTTTGTTTGTTTTTGGAAAAGATTAGAGAAGTCTTTAATAGGTATTTTATTAAATGTTTAGTATTTCCTGTATTCTTTGATAAGAACAACAGGACTCTGGAATTTGCATCAGGATACTTGATTTCTATTTTTAGCTCAGCTGCTCCGAGACTGACCTTGGACAAATCATCTCCAATCTCTTAAATTTCATTTTTGCCTTTCATTCTTTCTTCTCATTGTATTTTTAGATAATATACTATTGATTCAGTGCAGCAACTGTATCTTAGTGAGTACTTAGCAAGTAAAATATCTGGAACTACAGATATTCAGTATCATTAAAATGTCTAGACTATTATACACCTAAGTATAAAACTCTGTATTGCTTTCTCTAAATTTATTTTACATTTGATTTGGTGCTTTAGACTCACAAATTTTCTTTTGTGAGATAAGGATTTTTCATTTAAAAAACTGAAATGGTTAATATTGCTTATTCATAAGGAAGCTACCAAATACGTCTCTCATTTAAGTGTATTTCATATGTTCAATATCAATTCAAAATGGACAGGGGTCACTATTTGGTTAAACCCCACTCAAATGCAACACGGGTGAGTTACCGCTCTTTGTTCTTCAGATGTCCCTGTGAGACTGTAACATAAATATTGCACTGCAAATCCTAAGATACTGATATACTGGTGAATTAAGAGGAACCATACCAAAAAGGGTACCATCATGCTGTATGATGCAGAATCAAAAGCCCTTGAGAGGTATTCGGTCAGAAAAATCCCAAACACCTAGCTAAAACACACATGGAAAAATTCTGCTGCAACATTGTGATCTTTCTAGATTGATTTACCACTTAAAAATCAAGAAGTAATGCTTAAAAAAAAAAAGATGAGATTTTATAACAGCTCTAAGTAGATGGGGTAGAATGAAGAGCTTAAGATTCTCATTCAAGATCTGTAGACTTGCTGCTGGAAGCATGGCCCATAAATAACTGTGGTAACAAATAATAGCAAATAACATCTGTGGTTACACTAAACTCTGGGGAAAAAAAAAAAATTACAAGGGACATCAATCTTCACGCTTTAGGGCATAAGCTGATCACCAGCTGACATCCACAAGCAATCTCCCTCATGGCGTCTTATTACACAGTAAAGTAGATTACAAGCTTTTGTGACTTTGGAGTAGCAACCAACATGGAGCATCGGCATTGATAAAGTACAGGACTAAAGAGACCGTTGCTCCAACCCAAGATTACAATACTTACAATACATGTTGCATCTTGCTTGCAAATTAAAGACTGATCAAATGTTAGGTTACCTGCTGAAGCTAATTAACCAATCTGTCTGTACTGAAAAAAGTATTTTTAAAAATGGAAATTCAAAAACAAAAAAAAAAAACAAAAAGGGAAGGAACATCCTCCCACCAGCCTTGAAGAATCGGACTGTCAGGATGCCGCAGCTCCGTGGTGGTAGGTATTTCAACAAACACTTTTCCTTCTTTCTTTCTCTTTCTTTTGCATTTGCGAACTTGTGTCGGGCAAATAAAGTTACCTGGCGCTTGACTCTGTTTTGAGTCTTAATTCTGTTCCTGAGAATACGAGCAAAACCTCGCTCCAGTTTATGACCGGCGCGTGACACCCCTCACCAGCTTGGTTGCCCTTCTCTGAACATATTCCAGCACCTCAGTGTCTTTCTTGTAGTGAGGGGCCCAAAACTGAACACAGTACTCGAGGCGCGGCCACACCAGTGCCAAGTACAGGGGAACAACCACCTCCCTGCTTCTGCTGGCCACACTATTTCTGATACAGGCCAGGAAGCCATTGGCCTTCTTGGCCACCTGGGCACACTGCTGGCTCATATTCAGCCGGCTGTCAACCAGCACCACCAGGTCTTTTTCTGCCAGGCAGCTTTCCAGCTGCTCTTCCCCAAGCCTGTAGCACTGCATGGGGTTGTTGTGACCGAAGTGCAGGACCAGGCACTTGGCCTTGTTGAAGCTCATACACTTGGCCTCAGCCCATCAATCCAGTCTGTCCAGATCGCTCTGTAGAGCCTTCCTACCCTCAAGCAGATCAACCCTCCCTCCCAACTTGGTGTCATCCACAAACTTACTGAGGGTGCCCTCAATCCCCTCATCCAGATCATTGACAAAGATACTAAACAGAACTGGCCCCAATACTGAGCCCTGGGGAACAGCACTTGTGACCTGCCGCCAGCTGGATTTAATTCCATTCACCATAACCCTCTGGGCTCATCCATACAGCCAGTTTTTCACCCAGTGAAGAGTACACTTGCCTAAGCCATAAGCTGCCAGCTTCTCAAGGAGTATGCCATGAGAGACAGTGTCAAAGGCCTTGCTGAAGTCAAGGTAGACAACATCCACAGCCTTTCCCTCATCCACTAGGCAGGTCACCTGGTCATAGATCACATAAGGAAGATGACCAACTAATTTTACCTGCTTGTATGTCTTTCCCCATTAATTTCAAGATTTATGGGTCCAGAAGAAGAGAATAAACAGAAAAAACTTAATTATATGGCCCAGTGAGAAGGAAATAACTGCAGAAGGCTGGGCAAGAATGTCTTTGGTATCCTTTTTCTAGGGACTATTTGTGTTCTTTTTTGTAATTATTTTTATCATTAGGATAAAGAAACATTAGGACCATTGGGAAAAGACTTAATAATAAAAAACTTCTGGCTATCGTTTATAAACCAATAAATTACATGTGCCCATGAATGCACCTGGGCACTGGGGCCAGGTATCAACAAACACGGAGCATCGATCCTAGCAAGTCAGTCTCCAGAGCTGGGTGCCTTTTATGCAGAATTCCTCTTGGAATGGTCCGTAACAAATTCTAACATCTGAGGAGTGTTCAGACTCCTGTGGGAGACTGCTGGCTGGTACATGACAAAATCACCCTGGGGAATTCTCTAATACTTTGCTATTATAAAATATTGTGTTCCGATATTTGAGAATGTTCCCAAACACTGTTTTATTTACTTGTATAGACACAGATTCTAAGAAGAAATCCTGCCACAGATATCTTCTGTATTAGGAGCTCCAGATTCACATTCTCCCTTGCTCATTCAATTCCATGCATTTTTGGTCCCATAAACTTTGAAGTCTTTTTACTGCACATTGAGCCAGAGTTTGTGGGAAGAATTCAAGATAACTTCTTGCAAACCGTTCTGTGGCTTGTTGCTTAATTTTTTTTTTCTTGGCAAGACAGAGTTCCCCCAGGCTGAGGTAGATCTAAAACACAAATTCCTCATCTGGGATGAATTCATTAACTGACAGAAGTTTATGGAAAAGGAAGTTTCTTTTACTTTGTAGCCATCAATAAGGGAAGATTAGGCATTCTGAATCCTGAGTGCACAGGAGGGATTTACCACATGCCTCTGAATCAACTACCTGTTCTGATAAAGATACTTATTTAATGTCATCTATGGGGTAGTTATTGGCTGCTTCCACGTTGTTCACATTTATCACCTGAGGTCACTGCATTACCCTATGCCAGTTCCCTATGCAGTCAAATGAAAAAAAGGGAATTATCTTATTTAGCTGTCTTGAAACATCCTGTGGAGACCTGTACTTCTCTCTTTTGGCTGCAACCAGAGTTCTTTACTTAGGACGTTTGGATTACTCAAATGCATGCCTTTAGATGTTGCATAAAAGATAAGTTAAAGCCTAAAGCAGAGATGCTGAAGCTCATCTTATACTTTATCACCTGGAAAAAGAATTCCACTGAGAAAGGAAACACATTTTACAGTGTACAGTGTACATCAGAGGTTCATTCTGCTTCAGAAATGTCACTGTATTTTTCTTCTGCCCTAAAAAAAGAAGCCCTTTAGGGTGCTTTTTTTTCGTGGCTTCCCCCCCCCCCCCCAAATACTACATTTCAAGCAGATGAACCAGATGAATAGGCAACATCGTTTGAAACTTTTCTTTCTTTATCTTTGCATTAACATATTTGTACACATAATACAGCATTCATTCTAACACTGGTTTTTACTAATTAGCAGGTTTATTGCTATATTGATATTACAGCTTCCCAAAAGGGGGGGGGGGGGGGGAGGCTTTTCTTTTCTTAACTGTACAATTGTAAAACTAGTGCTTCTTCTTCAGAACCCAACTGCCACCAGACTAATTTTTATTAGAAAAGATCTGTAGGAGATTTTACTAGCCTCTAAAGAATGCAAGTTAACAGCTTTGTAAAAAATATGTAGCCATTATACGATACACAGAGCTAGAACAAAATCATCATGCCCAAATACCAAGAAATGACCCCGTTCTAACAAGTAACACTAAAGTTGAACTAAACAGTGCCATTTGTTACTAAAAGCAGCAAAATAGAGAATGAAAGTCAAACAAAACGTATTCCCCCAGACAAACATTTCATGCTTCAGAATGCAGCAATTGCTGCCTAAGAGATTTAAAGCATTGCCAAACAGTTTTATGTTCACGTTTAGAAGCAAATGCCTTGAGAATGGCAATGATTACTCAGGCAAACTGATCTTCATACTGAGTATTGCAGTCTGATGTACAATTCTGGGAGCTGGCCTATCTTTCTAATCTACTCTGGAAAGTACTGGCAGAACACAGTGGAAAAGTCATACTCTATTTTTTCTATGCACAAAGTGGTCCAGTACTTCAGTCCTTCCTTAATTTATTATTTATTCAAAGCTTTATTTCAATGCAAAAGACCAGACCATGGCTGAATCAATTCCTATGGACATCGATGGTTTTCTTTAGCATTGGATTAGAAATTATATCTTCATAAACTGGTAAAATGAATTATACTGTTCAAAACAGTCCTACTTAAAAAAACCCTTCCATTTCTATATGTAGGCTTAATAATATGGCTTGATCATGTTTATACTTAAGTATACATGCAGAAGTATCAATGGCTTTTTGGACTCAAAATCTGCTAATAAATGTAACTGTAAAACAACTGCCTCTCTGTATCTATAAACAAACCTTTATTCATTGATAAAACCAGAGATTAACTTATCCAGAAAATATATCAAAACATTCTGGCAAGTTACCTTGAATTAGCTTCACCAGTACAGGTACCACTGACACACAACACATTAGAGAGGCCCTACCCACAGCTTCTGGCAGCAGCCAGCCCCCTCCCAGCAGCCTCAGGGGCCATTTGCCCTGGAAGTCCCTCCTCTTTCCTACTCATATGCTCTGTTGTGATTGGCTGGCAGGAACACCCATTCCCTACCGGTTTACCCCAGAAGTACATCAGACCCGGGAGGTCCTTCCCCTTCATGCACAGGGGCCACCATTTTGGTTTAGCTACTACTTAATGACTGAGTGCTGCCATTTAATGCCAGAGAACTGCAGTTGTTTTAAATGTCATACTGCTCTGTGATTGGCTGATGGCATTTCATGACACCCCATCCCATGTGTTCTCAGGAAGCCCTGTGATTGGCTGGCAGGCAGGATTGGTTGGCAGGACAAGCTTCCCCTACCATTGTACCTGGAAGCACATCAGAAAAGGAAGCACCCTGCCATTACATACAAGGAGGACACCATTTTCAACAGTATTCTTCCCCATGCATTTTCATACTTCACTGTGACTGGCTGGCAGACGTTTCTTGACACTGTCATACACCCATGCTCTCAGGCAGCCTTGTCATTGGTTGTCTGCTTCCTTTGGACAAAGAAGTGCTCAAATATAAAATAGTCATTTATATATAATAAATACTATATATACGTATATAGAAATATATATAAAGGAATGTAACCATTTATTTGTTTATAGATAGAGACACTTTTTTATATATACATCCATATGCGTACATAGGTCAATATCTTTGTAGTATATATACACATTTATAAAGCTCTAGAAATTATATACATATAGCCATGAAAACATAGGTATAAAATGGATAAAAGATTGTTTAATAGGAGCTAATGGAATGAATAATTAAAGTTTAAATGTGACTAGAAATTAGTTAAACAAAAGTAAAAGGCAGGTTCAGGGTCTCCCACTTTCCCAGGCTGCAGAGAAAGCCCTGACATGTCTGTGGTGGTGGGGATGCTTCAAGAGGAGGGGCACCAAAAGCCTGGGAGGGGCATGGACAAGTGGGAACATGACCAAGGGCTGTGGCCCCCTCACAGGAAGCCCACCAAGGGGCTGCTGGTATAAATTCCATCATGTGCAAAGAATAGCCCAGTCCTTTGAGCCGGATTTGGAGGCCCCTGTATCTAGGCTCAGCCCAACAGGATGATCATGCAGTGTAACTGGGGCAGACTGTGGTCTGCATGGCAAGGCACAGGCAGCAACACTGTCTGCAAAAACGGAAAACCAGAACAAAAAGAAGAACATGTGTGGGGGGACAATAAGGAAAAGACCCAAAGGGGATCCCCCAAAAGACTGTGTGAACCAGAAGAACCAGTCAATTGGCCATGAACTGCAAACTGGATTTTGAAGTAAGTGTCACACAGAGAGGGTGTGTATTACTGGGGGGACTCCATTCTCCCATGTTTGGGGGGGATCCTACAGCTTCCTGTAAGACCACTATGGGGTGCAGGCTGGTGCTATATGTTTCCTTGTCCTTAGGCTGATGCTGCAGATAAGAGGCAGCTGTCATTTTAGACTGTCCTGCAAAAGCAGCAGGGCTCAGGCTTTGCAACACAGACCGCAGTCCCATTCTTTTGGAGACTACAGCTACTGCAGAAAGAGTAAGTGGATCAGTAAAAGCAATGGGGGTGTTGCAGAGCTGAAAGACCGTGATTATTACCTGGTAGAGAGGAGTACTTGGCAGGATGCCAGTATGAAAAGGGCTAGCTGTGTATCAGTAATAGCTATGCTACTGTCCTGTAGTAGCTGTACAGTGGAACCCTCTTTAGAGTTTGGTTTTGATATCTGTGGCAGTTTTAATAGCACTTCAGAAATAAAATAATTAACAGATTTAATAGGATTGTGTAGCAGCAGTTGTGATGTTCAGGCTGTGATGGAGCATTCAGTGAAGTTACATCTTCACTTATACGCAACCTTCAACAACGTTAATTTGTTTAAGGGATTCCAGCAAAATTAAGAAGTGTTTTGAGTACTGGGCTGTTGTGGTCTAACCCAGTAGGCAGCTAAGCCCCACAGAGCCACTTGCTCACTCCCCCCTGCACTGGGATGAGGGGAAGAATCAGAAGGGCAAAAGTAAGAAAACTTGTGGGTTGAGATAAAGACATTTTAATAGGTAAGACAAGGCTGTGTGAGCAAGAAAAACAAAATAAGGAATTAATTCACTACTTCACATCAGCAGGCAGGTGCTTAGCCACTTCTGGAAAGCAGGGCTCCATCACACGTAGTTGTTACTTGGGAAGATAAATGTCGTAACCCAGAACATCCCCCTTTCCTTCTTCTCTGCCCCCAGCTTTTGTTGCTGAGCATGACGTTGTTATTACAGGATATCATTTCGGTTATTTTGAGTCAGCTGTCCTGGCTGTGTCCCTTCCCAAATTCTTGTGTAACCCCAGCCTACTAGCTGGTGGGGTGGTGTAAGAAGCAGAAAAGGCCTTAATGCTGTGTAAGCACTGCTCAGCAATAGCTAAAACATGGGTATGTTATCAACACTGTTTTGGTCACAAATCCAAAACATAGCACCATATGAGGTGCTGCAAAGAAAATTAACTCTGTCCCAGCCAGACCCAGTATGTGGTCAAAACAGTTTTGGCTCTCAAAACAATAATGACAACTGAAAATTAATGGAGTCATGACTAAAAATTATATTTATGGAAAGTTTATTATTAATGGATGTGACTCCTTCCAATTTTTGAAAGAGTCAACAAGTGTGTGTTAAGAGACGTCTGACTGATGATGTCCTTGAATTCATAAAAGATATCAGCAGTCACTAAAAGCCTTTAAGGGGGATAAGCAGCCTGAGAGACTAGAGCTATTGATAGCTACATAACTGGTTAAAAGTTAGGAAACAAAATGTCAGAGTAATTTTAATTTTGCACTGTGAGGGAGGCAGCTGCTAGGGTCACTAAAACAATCTCTGCTAGAACTCATGATGTTCAGCAGTCATAAATGACATAGAAAAAAGGGTGAGGTTGAATAGAAGGTGAGAAAGTTTTCTGGTAATTATTGAAGAGACTAAAAATGAGGGCCAAATGTGAAGTATTGCAGAAGAATCATACAAGACTTATGACTATGCAAAAAAAAGAAAGACTCATAGGTGTATTGTAGATAAATGTAAAGTGTTGCAAACAAATCAAAAAGCATCACTACAACGTCATAAAAATTGCTACTATGCCTTAACACCAATGATCTGTGATTAAGTAGTTTGGGATTCTTTAGCTTAAGGCAAAGAAATGGTGGAGATGTGATATGGTGGAAGTCTCTAAGTTCATGAAGGGCAGAGTGTAATTTTCCTGGTTAAATAAATGTGAAACATCAAATAGAGATGGCCATTTCAAAACAAACAAAGGAGGCAACTCTTTATAAAATTTTTAGCTAACATGTAGAACTCCATGACACAGGTTTTTAAGTATTTTAAAAGCACTGAGACTCATTGGAAGACCGGACAGTGATACACAAGAGAAATCCTTAGAAATCTGTTAAATACGAAGACATCACTCTGAGCTTAGAAAGTATCAGACTGACATAATCTTGTAGGCTGAGATTATATACTGGGAAACTGTCACTGAATGCTTACTCTGGTTTTGTGCTCTTCACTACGCTTCCATGTTTGACTGCTAGCAGAGATAAGGTCATGAGCTAAATGTACTTTGGTGTGATGAAATATGTCCATCTTACATTCTTATGCCTGGTGGTCTTTCAATTATATCAGATAAAGATAGCCAGGGCTTTATGGACAATCTACCTAGACAGTGTAGGGAGTTACCCAAAGTTGATTAAAAGGCTTTTGAATTAAAAAAAAACAACAAAAAGAGTATTTTAATTAGGCAATAAAGATAGTTATATTTTCAGCTGCAAAAGCTCTGTTATTAAAGAACTCAAGTTACTGAATATATTTACACACAGCCCCTCACCCTGTCCTTCCTTCCAACCAGCCAATTCAGCAACCTCTGTACCACCTTCTTAGATGGAAATTTTTCTTTCTACTGTCTCTGAGCCTGTCACACAACTCCATGATCCTCTTGCCAATGTCTTAGTCTCTGCATAAATTGTAAATTCCTGGGGATATGCTATCCTATGCTGTATCTAATATTTTGCAGTCTCCTGGAATAACCAACAGTCCTCATAGAAGGATCAATACACCCATCTTGACAAAAAGTTCTGCATGATCCAATCACTTTAATTGTTATAAAAGTTTGAAAAACAGATCACCTGCCTTTTACAGCTCCAAAGGATGAAAACATCTGAAATCAAAAACAGTAACTAAAGTGGACTTTTTAATGCCTTTTTCCTGAACACTGACATTTTTCTACATAAGAATATTGTTGAAAGGTTAATCTTCCCAAAATGTTGGGTTTTTTTCCACTCATGAGTACTGTGAGTCCTTACACAGAAAAATTTAAATGAAAATTAGCACTTGGATAAATGAAAGAAGGGAAAAAAGACCACAATGTAAATTATCAGTAGAATTAGACAACACTGCCTTTTATTAGAGTTTAGAGAATTTCAATTAATTTTGGATATCATACACTAGATATATTGAAAGTCTGGAGTTACCCAATGATAATGTCCAAACGGAAAGGGGGGGAAGCAAAAAACCAAAATGTCTTTCTCTTCCTATCCAAATAATGTGCAAAAGAGAAAATTTTTTCGTGGCATGACAGAATATGGTACTGATAAGGCATTAAAAATAATAAAAAGCCTTTACAGATGTTTTGTAAAACTGTTTAAACTTCAAAGACTTCAGCAGAAGTGGGAAGAACTAAATTTCAGAAGTCTCCTGGATTTTGCAGCAAGGAAAAGAAAACATCAGCAGTTACACAGCAATGATAAGGCTGGTAAGGGAATACTGTGATTTCAGAGACACTCCGAATGGATCTTTTTTACGTGAGATTTGTTTGTAGCTTAAAGAATAGATACATCCAAAAAAAGGTTACTATCAGTTGTTCAGGTCATATTTAAAAGAGCTGTAACTGAGTCATGTTAAATGATCATTGCCTCTAAAGACATACAGGAAATACAGTTCCTTTCAACTGAGACAATATTTGTTATTTTAAAGTAAAGGAAATACAGTTCCAGTACTCAGTAATTGGAGGCTGTCTGTATTAGGTAAGTTGTTAGACAGGGAAGTAGGTAGGTAGAATCCAAATCTTGTGTTAAGTTCAGCCATAAATGAAGAATGGCAGTCATATTTTAAAATCAGGCAAATTAGGTTAAAGGATAAAAAAACAAGGGCAAATAGACTTTATAATTCTGGTACAGAGCTAAATGAGACAGCCATGTTTTGTCCCAGACTTTCCTGTAATAGGAGAAAGATAGAAAAATTACTTTCTGGTTTAGGGATTTTTTTGTGGGTGGGGGCCGCAGGGGGGGTTGTTCAGTTTTGTACAGGATGTAGCTATGCTGCTTCTGTGTTAGAATACAGCTTCCATGTAAGAGCAAAGTAAGAGAGTGCTTTGAAGGCTTAGTCTTGCCTCTTCCTCCCCTCCTGTTTTCACATCCCTTTTTCATTGTAAAAATGAAGAGAGGAGTGCATTGTAACACCTTCAAGGAAATAAAATTTCTCTTCTACATTGCATATTTCAGCAGGTCTTTTATAGAATTTAAAAATTGACTGTAACGTAGCATAAGAAACCAGAAGTCCTTATCTTAACCATCTCTTCGCATAATATCATAATTACATTAGTTAATCAGAATAGTGGTTTTACCTTCTACAAAGTATTTTCACTGTGACACATCATAAATCGTCAGTGTTCATCAGGAAGGTCTTTATTTTGCTGATTACATTTCTATATAACCTCTGCTGGTAAGACTGATTATGTTCCCAAACTGCTTTAGACGCTGCTCAGTTCCATTTTCAAGCAATCTTGCCTTAGATTTGAGAAACAATACTTGTGATGAGGTAAACCATTTCTAGATCTTTATGTACAATAGTGTCAAATAACACAAGAAAAAAAATTTCAATTTC
Organism: Astur gentilis; assembly: GCF_929443795.1. Classification (NCBI taxonomy): domain Eukaryota; kingdom Metazoa; phylum Chordata; class Aves; order Accipitriformes; family Accipitridae; genus Astur; species Astur gentilis. The sequence goes on from NC_064892.1 coordinate 12,018,950, forward strand.
CACAGTACAGAAAAGTAAAACATAGTTTAACACTTAATTGTCCTGAATTTCAACTCCTGATAGAAGTGTGTACTTGTTAGATATATTCTATTTTTTAAAAAAAAGAACTTTACATTTTGTTTATAAATCACATTTTCTCTCTATAAAAATCTGATACACAATAAACATCTATTGTCCTTTTTTAACAAAAATGATTCACCCTCCAACTGCTCCCTTATGATGGTCTTTATCCACACTGCAGGACCTCAGAAGCCACGGTACAATGCAACTACAACTCCCTTTAAGAGAGACTGCAACTCTTGCAAAAGGGTAAATTCCCAGCTTCAAATTCCTGATGAAGTCCATACAAATACTCTGAGGCAAATATCCAGCACTAAGTAAATGAAGGCCACAGAATGAGCTCCAGAACTGTATGGACCTCATTTATTCATAATACTTAACTGTTAGGTGATCTCCTGGATCTGTTCTAGTCTCCTCCCAGCTTTTGCAAAACATGTTAGAGCAGGACAGCCCTCAGAGATCTGAGTAAGAACCAGCAGTGCCACGCGATCTCATGAGGAGGGATCACTTTCTGCCCTTCTCTGCTTTGACAGCATAGACATAGAGAGGGGAGTACTTTCCATGCCATGTCCATGTACTAATACATCCAGGGCTAATCTCTCTGGAAGGCATTAACTGCACTCTCATGTATTCCACTCTGCAGGCATTCATTGGTTGTTCTTCCTTCTTAGAACATGGCAGGTAGAGGTGAAGGTTACTAAGCAGGGCATAATTTGAAGTGTGACTTCTGTCAGAATAATATCCACCTTGTTAGTCCTGCAGAAGAAACAGAACCATCTCTGATTTTTACTTATTTATTTATTTATTTTACAGACAGCATTTTAGAAGAATACGGGAGTTTACTTCACAACTTTCTCGGGTTCCTACCTTAACCCTCTTTCTCTGAGTCACTTTTTTGGTCAACTTTTAGTGTGTGCAAAGATAATACAGAAATAGTTTGTACACAATTTGAGAGTACAAAGCAATCATTTATTAGTTACTACACACAGCATATTGCTAAGTTTAACAAATTAGTATGCTGATCAATAGCATGTTCATCAGTCAGTTGCATAGGGAAAAGTGAGCTTTTGTTGCTTTTGGGACTGGAATGACCCTCAATATTGCTGAGTTGCTGTCTTCTAATTGATCTGTTTTGGGGAGGGAGGGCTGGATAGGATTTTGGTGTCTTTCTCCTCTTGAATCTTTGAGTTACTAACTCTCCCCATTTCAGCAGCTACCCTTTTGTCTGTGGTTTTACTTTTCTTACTTTTCATGGGTTTAAAGCACTTACTTTTTCACACCTTAGCAACAATTTTCTCAGTAAAACTCTCCAAGGTCACACAGTTCCTTTGAATGAAACTAGGCCTTGAATCACAGAGTGCTGAAAAGGGTTGAGTGTGGGGCTACTTCAGATTGAACCGAGTTGGTTCTTCAGCTGAATAGCAGTCCTGAGTATCTGAACTATTGCAGTGATTCGGTTACTCAAACATGGGTGTCTAAAGCTCTGTGAGATGTCCTAGCATACGCACCTGGCTTTTGGCTATTAGTCAATATGAGTGCTACCTCATGTAGATTCTATGGTATGTCTGACTGCTCTTTCTAGATTATATGAATGCTAAGGGCATCTGAAATACCTCTGGGCTTCCCTCAGAACTTGAGCACTTCATTGATATTTACACACCTGCACTTAGACTCTTAAATTGAAGTGTCTGGAGTCTGCAACTGAATCCCCCCCTTAATTTTTCATACCCTTTGGGTGAATCCTATTCCTAGTCACAGCATTATGCTGTAAAAAATTAGTTTAAATAATATCCTGAGAGGTTTTTTGTGCAATGTATATTATGCATGACAATGAGAAATTTAGGTTCTTGGCTTTTTCTGTCAACAGCATTGAATTTAGCTGAAAACTTTTGGTGCTGCAACACAGCAACCCCATGGTGCTGATTTCATGAAAAATGGGGTATCTCCTAATAACTCCTTCCTCTGTTCTGCAACCAGTTGTCAATGGCGGTACCTATGTTCCTTGCTTCAGCAGCAGCTGTGACCAATGGGCACATTTAAATTAAACATAGATTCATGAATGCATGTCATTAGTTATCACTTTTTAAAATACACTGTAGTTTCCTCAAATATATTTGTGTTATATTAGTGACAAATTTGCAGACTACGTATCTGATGTGGCAGGCTCTGTGGAACAATGATTAATTCTTGTTCATTTTTTAAATAAGCCCTAATTCTCCATGTAGTTGCTATACCAGAAAAAAAAAAAAAAAAAAAAAAACAAAAATAAAAAACCCTAGAAACTTCCCTTCAGGTCATCCTAAATGAAATGGCATTAAAAAAAACTTTATATTTTTTCTAACACAAAGTTAGACAAACTTTCATATTTACTATAAAAGTAAAACATGGGTCTGGGAATGTTTACTCTTTAGATAATGAGATAATTATTTGCAATTGCAATTGCAAAGTATGCAATTCAAAATTCAGAGATTAAGCACAGACTATGCTAACAGCTCTTCAAATCTAGACAAGAATACAAATTCTGAAGACCAATGTTGGACAACATCAAATATATGACTTCATAGAAAATCTTCAACAAATATAAAATAGGAAAAGAGATATTACTTGATCTTTTTTAATTTTTATTTTTTTTTTAAGAGGACTATAATGCAAACATTTTTCACGTTAAGCATAGGTACACGCTATTAGTGTTAAATGGTCCCAAAAGAGTTGATTCAGTCTCATGGAGTTTTTTAGGTCTGCTTACTCAAATTTTGCAGCAGTCATTACATTCTGAAGTAATTTTAACTTCCAAAATTCTGCCAAAGGTTTTATTTGAATGTTATAAAAATCACTGTCAAATTGCTTATACTGTGAGTGGATATCACATCCTCTTAATATTTTTGTTTTCTTGAAGTATGAAACACTGTGGCATTTTCTGCAGACTGACTCGAAAAGTACTGAAGCTGAAGGATAACACTCACTACAAGCAACATTTTCAGTCTGCAGAAAAACCCTGTCCCTGTTACTTTCCATGTCAAGTGCATGAGCTGCAAAAACCTGTCTTTTGTCTGCTCAGTCGTGGAAAAGGAAGTGACAACTGCAGCATTTTACAGCTCATAACAGTGTCAGAAGCAAAGTCAGTAAGGAAGAAAATACAGAGAAGAAAAATATCCCTCATTGTGTACTTCATCGAAGAGAAATAAGAAAGAACAGGAAAACATCTCTGCAGTGACAGCAAGCACATGAAAATAACAACAGAAGAAGATACAAATAAGGAAAGGCAAAACAGAAAACGAATCATAAAAGAAAAGGGTTTCAGTGGTGATATATGTACTTAGAAAAACATATAAGCACCTAGAAAAAGAAGTGCTCCTGGAAGCTAGGGAAAAGTTTGAGAAAATTAAAGTTGCTGGAAGTTTAGATTAAGAGCTAGACAGGGAGGGAGGGAGGGAGGGAGGGACAGATTCTAAATTAATTCAGTGTTTAGCTGGGGAAAAAAAAAAGTTAATTCAAACAGTATTCACACATATTACATCATTCTGGATGTCAATTCTTCTGGCTATGGATTATCAAGGTTTAAATAACATTTTCTTTGTTGTATTAAAATTTTAATCTCAAAGCCGTTTGTTTTTTTTTATTTCTGTGCATTTGCAGAACTCCTTGAAATATTGTATCCAAAAAAGGAACCAATCCAGATCATCAGCATCCACAGAGGCATTCCTGTTCACTTTAAAAGGCTTTGAGCCCGTCATAAAGAGAAATCTCTGCACTGGTACATAGGTACATAGACAATAAAGAAATTTAAAAAAAAAAAAAAAAAAAAAAAAAAGAAAGACAAAAACAAAACATCTATTTACAGATAGTTCTGTGAAGGAAGCTTCTGAAGAAAAAAAGATTTCTGATACTGAAGCAATAGCAGCAATCCAATCTCTGATTCTCTTCACCCCCAAAAAAAGCTTTTGCACAATCTGACATTTGCTGCTATTTTATACAAAGAGTTACATCCTGTATTAGATTTCAGAATTGGTTCTGGAAAACTGGTTCATTTAATATATTATGCTTCTCAGTGACAGAATTGCCTGGAATCTCTAGCCTTTTAGATAAGTCTAAGGATTTGAAGCTGATCTGAAAATGTATAAAATATAGTGATTAAAGGGATAAGGTAATAGGTAACATGAGGAAATGTGTTTCTGCCTATTAAGTCAGTAAAAATACAAAATTATCTTTAAAAGCGCTCTTGTCATCTTATCTTTCAGGAAGCTTGTTCGTATGAATTTCACCCTAAACGGCCCTGTTGCAGAGTAGCATGTATCTTCAGATGCATCAAAAGAAGAGAAATGTCAGGGAGCCTGGTTACTTCTTATTAATAAAGATTATGAAAATTATTTCATGTGATTTGCTGAGAAAGTTAATAATCAGATTTATGCAAAGGAAAATATAATGGAAGCTAGATGCAAGAGCAAGCTTATCTTCTCCCCTGAATATAGAGTGCTATTTTGCCATGTTAATGCCCTAATTAATGAGAACCAACATTTATTTTGTAAATAATATCCCCCAATTTCAAAAATTGGTACATATTCCAGCAGTATTAAGAAACACAAAACTTAAGATGACCTTCTGCAAGAAGGTACATGTATTTGAGTTTCTGAGTATGTTGTGAAGTATTTGAATCACGTTCCTCAAATTTGCTTGCATAAGAAATTCTCTAATAAAAAAAAAAAAAAGATAAATTTATGCTAACAGCAAATGACTGAGCAAGTCCTTATGATTTCTGTTATTTTAAAACTTGGAAAGGTTGAAGAGAAGAGCGTTCTGAATTTCTGTTGTTTAATAATAAATCTGCTTCTAGCAAGCAAGTAATCTAGCAAGTGGAAACCCTGCAAGTTATAGAAGTGTGATTTTTGGACTTATGCATTATAATGAAATAATTATTCTTACTTCTCACAAACATTAATTATCAGGATTCATATATGCTGGCACCAATTAGAAGAGATAATTTGTGCAAAAATCATAAAATTGTATGCCCTATAATTTTTCCTGATAAAAAAATAAAAAACAATTAGTACATAAATAACAGCCAGTGGCTTGAGAAAGATTTTACCTTAAAGCTCATTTTCAAAACAACTGACAGGTACAGACTTGAAAAAACAGTACACATTTTAAAGAGAAAAATAAATGTTAAATTCTGTCTTTTATATGGCAGAAGATGTTTCTTCATTTTTTACTGGAAATAAAGTCATATTAAAGAATAACTTTACTGCTAATTAAATATTATGTATTTTTAGTGCATATTCTTTCCATAGACTCAAGAAATTAAAAACAACCCAATACAATTTAGAAAGAAATATGTTCTTGTAATACTATTTTCCCCTTTCTGTTTAGAAGCAATGGTTATGTCGAACATGAGATTGTAGGTAAAGCATGATTTAAATTAAAACTATGCTCTGGGGTATGACATACTTAGATTAAAATAAGCCATGGTTAGATTTTTATGTCTTTTGTATGGGTTCTGAGTGGAAGCCAAGAAATGTGCCACTGGCTGTACAACCAGGAAGGGGAGCATGGAGAGCTTATTCCAGGATGATTAATCCAGAATGAATTTCAGAGGCTTCCATGAACCAAGATTGAACAGCCTCCTTTCTATGAAATGGGAAAGAGGGGGGAAGACAGACAGACTAGCAAACTGAAATGAAATCAATACTAGTTCTAATGGTATTAGGTGAATGGAAAATTTCCATATGACTTAGTTAGTTCAAGGTTCAGCCTTCTACAGAAAACCTCGAGTTCTCCATCTCCTTCATCAGAACTGCTTATGTATAAGCTAATAGAGGTTTTTTGTACGTATAATCAAATTTGGATGTTTCCTGTTACTCCATTGTTACTGCTTTCACCCAAAGGCATGATGACAAGTGAGACTGCACTACTTCAAGTCTTAACATGCTTGTATTTGGGGGATTACCAGTGATTACTTTCATTCTTCTGTGAACACCCTGAACTGTGGAAATCCATAAAAAGTATCTAGGGCAAAATACTTGCAAATAAGTGCCGGTTTTATCTAAATGTAAACAGAGACTAAAGAATCAGTATATTTGTGTTATGGTTAAAATACTGCTGCTATAAAATATATAATGATTGAGTGGTATCAGAATTCTACGAAGATTCTTGGAGCACTGGTGCAAAATGTGTCAAAAAGTAAAGAATAACTGATATAAGTAAATGTCCTGGTTTTGGCTGCAATAGAGTTAATTATCTTCCTAGTAGCTGGTACGGTGCTGTGTTTTGGGTTCAGTATGAGAAGAATGCTGATAACACACTGATGTTTTCAGTTGTTGCTAAGTAATATTTAGTCTAAAGTCAAGGATTTTTCAGCTTCTCATGCCCAGCCAGCAAGAAGGCTGGACGGGCACAAGAAGTCAGGAGAGGATGCAGCCAGGACAGCTGACCCGAAGTGGCCAATGGGGTATTCCATACCATGTGACATCATGCCCAGTATATAAACGGGAGAGTGGGGGTGGGGGGATTGCTGCTCGGGAGCTAACTGGGCATTGATTGGCGGGTGATGAGCAATTGTATTATGCATCACTTGTTTTGTATATTCCAATCCTTTTATTAGTATTGTCATTTTATTATTGTTGTTATTATTATTAGTTTCTTCCTTTCTGTTCTATTTAACTGTTCTTATCTCAACCCACAAGTTTTACTTTTTTCCTTCCGATTCTCTCCCCCATCCCACTGGGTGGGAGGAAGTGAGTGAGCGGCTGTGTGGTGCTTAGTTGCTGGCTGGAGTTAAACAACAACAGTAAATAAAATTATAATCATTAGAAGTTGGCCTGTACTGCTGAGACTGAGTATCTGTTCCTATTTTTGCATTAATGAATGAGAAGCTCAGAAAGTTGTGCTCTGAAGTTTCACAGAGTTTCACAGCTGCCGGGGTGTCAGGGGATGCAACAAGTCTATGGAATTCCTGACAGTTCGAGAACAGCGCGACCTTGAGCAGCTTGTAGTATATCCTTGAGAAGTCTGGAAAGATCCGAGAAGACCAGTACAAAAACAAGATAGTGATAAGAAGAACCGTCCTGATAAACTCACCAATCATGAATTGTTAGTTACTAACTAAGCCAATCATATACTAACACATACTCTGAAGAAGGGGATAAAAAGGTGTGTTAGAACAATAAAGTAGCCATTTTGCGTGATCTATTACTTGTTGTGTCCATCTCTACCACGACAAATGATGACCCCGATGCGCCTGAGTGAACAGATCATCTAACGGCAATAAATCCAGCACTAGAGAGAAGTATACCAGCGGCGACGAGAGCTGCGAAAGAGTATACTGGCAGCGAGAAAAGCTGCGGAGACGGAGCCCGGTGAAGCTGAGAGCAGTGGAATCTGCCTGGTCCGGACCTGAGCCTAGACACCTAATAAGGTGAGCCACCGGGGACTAAACTGTTAGAATGGGGCAGCAATTAACAAAAGAAAAGGAGACGATTTTGTCTACCTGGAAAGCCCTATTAAAAAGAAAAGGGGTTAAAACCCCAGAACAAAGCCTGAAAAGGGTGTTAATATGGTGTAAGATGCAAGGCTTTACAGCCACAACAGTTACTGCATTCAGTGTGGATGCATGGCAAGCAGTGGGCTGGAAAATGTTTGATGAGATCTCTAAAGGACAGAAAGAGCTCTGCAAGTTGGCGATCGTATGGCATCTATTACGTGAGACCCTGAAGGAATGGAAAGCAGAATGTGATGCGAAAGATGAGCAAAAGAAAGATGAGAAATCAGAAAATGTTATCAATGAAAAAGTTTCTGCTCAAGTAACAGCTGCGGCCGAGGCTGCAATATCAGCAGTTGCGGGCAGAAAACCCGTCATGAGCAAAATCAGATCATACCCTTATTTACCTCCTCCTCCTACGCCATTAATTACTTTACCGGGCGATGAGGGGCCCTCCTCACCTACTGGTGCGGCAGCGGAAAGGGTGACTCCATCAGCCCCCCCGAGGAGAAAAATGCGGTGACTAACACCGAGCCGGAAAGTGCGGGCCGTAATGAAATTGAGGGCCGAAAGGATGGTGAGAGTCAAACCGAATGTGAGGGCTGCACGGAAAATGAGAGCAAAAATGAAACTGAGGCAGAAAAATCTCTAATTGACGCTATGCGATCCCTGCAGCTCGCAGATAAAACCATACCAAAAGAACCCCTGCCATGGACTCTCCCTCCGTCCACAGTAACTGTGGTCCTGAGATCCCTTGATCAATTTTGGGAGGGAGTTAGAAGATATGCTGCCGACTCCAGCAACTGGGATCTAGTAGAACGCCTCAGCCCGTGCTCTCTAACACCTGCATTTCTAAAGCCTCTAGATAACGCAGCAGAGGCTCCTGTTACATTTCCTGTTTTCAAAGCTACTGCAGGCACAAACCGGCACGATGAGCACAATCCCATAGGCTGGAGAGTAGTGCAGGATTTGCAGAATAAAGTACAAAAATTTGGAATCAATTCTCCTGAGGTAATGCAACTTATTCGTATAATTAGCACAGATCTGCTGTGTCCATATGATATTATGCATCTAGCACAAGTGCTGTTTCAGCCCGTACAATTGCAAGTATTTCAATCCACCTGGAGGCAGATGGCACACGCGGCGGCGCTGCATAATTCACAACTGCCACAGGGTGACCCGAGATTAGGCCTTGGAGAGGATGCTTTGCTTGGTGAAGGGCAGTATAGTAACCCTCAGCTACAGTCTACATGGCCTCCGCTGGCTCTCGAACAAGCACGAAATATAGGCCTTATGGCAATAAAGCGAACCATGGATATGGCAGCTCCGAAGCAAAAATACATCACTATCCGCCAAGGCCCCACAGAACCCTTTTTACAATTTGTAGACAAAATATCTGCTGCCCTGGAAAAACAGGTAGAAGATGAGGTCTTAAGACAAATGCTATGCAAACAGTTGGCAAAAGATAATGCTAATGAGGACTGTCAAAAGATCATACAGGCTTTACCAGGAGATCCTTCTGTTCCCGACATGGTAGCTGCATGTTCTAAAGTTGGGACACTGGCACACACAGTGACCACCATAGCCAATGCTATGAGAAATTCTGGAAAGTGCTCTGGGTGTGGCAGAGAAGGGCACATCATGGTAACTTCTCCACACAAAACATCACCAGGTAAACAACCGGTGCACCATTCACTGGAGATTACTTGCAAGAAATGTGGGAAATTAGGACACTTTGCAAAACAATGTCATTCCAAATTTCATGCTAATGGACAGCCGCTACAGGAAAACCACAAAATGAGTGTGAGAGGGCGCGCAAGGAGAACAAATCCCCGCCCGACAGCCGGCCAATTCCTCTCTGCGAACAATTGTCAGCTGCAACAGCTGGCTCAGCAGGGTTGGATGTATCCACCGCTGACACAGTAACTCTAGTCACAAAAGACATCGTTAAGGTCCCTCTTAATGCAAGGGGTCCTATAGGACGGGGACTGAGTGCATTGCTACCGGGAAGATCAGGTAGCACGTTGAATGGAATAATCGTGCATGTGGGAGTTATTGATGCTGCTTTAACAGGTCAAATTTGCGTGATGATTTCGACCCCCTACCCACCAGTACCAATCCCTAGAGGTACTCGCATTGCTCAACTTGTTCCTCTTTCGAGTTCTATTTCAAAAGCAGAACAGCGACTGCGATGTGATGGAGGCTTCAGCTCTACGGGACCCCCTCAGGTCTGCTGGTCTCAGACTGTCTCATCATCCTGACCACATATGACGTGCACACTGTCAAATCACGGAAGATCCCCGACTACAGTAAGGCTTGCGGGGCTCCTGGACACTGGAGCTGATGTGACTATTATTGCCGATTATCTGTGGCCATCTACCTGGCCAACAGAGGAGGCTGGTATGGGAGTAGTGGGGCTGGGAGGATCCACACGAGCAAAGATGGCAGCCACTCCAGTTCCGATTATCAATCCTGAGGGCCAACAGGCAGTTATTAAACCATATGTGATGGCAGCTCCCCTCAATTTATGGGGGAGGGATTGCTTGTCGCAGTGGGGGGTGAGAATTATCACAGATTTTTAACGGGGGCCACTGTGCTGCAGGGTGTTAGACAACCCATGCTTGTTTTAACTTGGTTAACAAATAACCCTGTGTGGGTGGATCAGTGGCCCCTACCACTTGAAAAAATTAAAGGCCCTGCAAGCATTGGTAGCAGAACAACTAGCTGCCAGACACATTGAACCATCTCACAGTCTGTGGAATGCTCCAGTGTTTGTGAAAAAAAAAAAAAAAAAGAAATCAGGAAAATGGCGATTTTTGCATGACCTGTGGCAAGTCAGTGCTGTCATGGCCACGATGGGGGCTCTGCAACCAGGCATGCCTTCACCTGCCATGATCCCTCAAGTTTGGGAAATCATTGTCATGGACCTTAAGGGTTGTTTTTTTTACAATTCCATTAGTTTCCCAAGACAAAAAAAAAAAAAAAAAAAAAATTTTGCATTCTCTGTGCCTTCTATCAATCATGCAGAACCGGCAAAAAGATATCAATGGAGAGTTCTGTCGCAGGGCATGAAAAATTCACCAACCACTTGTCAATCGTTTGTTGCACAAGCTCTGTCACCTGTAAGGGAAAAATTCCCTACTAGTTATAGTTATCACTATATGGATGACATTCTGTTAGCGTCAGACAACAAGGAGCAGTTGAATGGCGTGAAAAATTTGGCCACGAATTTGCTACAACAATATGAGTTAGT